>NW_007249373.1:46621-83002 GCF_000164805.1 Carlito syrichta
CTCAGCCTCACTCATCATCAGAGAAATGCAAATCAAAACCACATTGAGATACCACCTAACCCCTGTAAGATTGGCCATCATTAATAAAACAAACAACAACAGACGCTGGTGAGGATGTGGAGAACAAGAAATGCTTCTACACCGCTGGTGGGAATGCAAACTTGTATTTAGGGGGCCAGCCCCCCAAAAGAGATTTAGGAGGTCCCTTGGAAGGTGTGATGGCGTCGGCGTTTCTATAGGGATAGATATTAAAAGAAAAAAGGAGGGATAGATATAAAGAGAAAGAAAGAAAATGGACATCTGTTTAACGGATTGACCAGAAGTCATTTATTGGGGGTTTACAGCTTGTATTTATCCCAAATTTTACACAGGCAGTCTTACAAGTCTTCCACGTGAATACAAGCCAGGTGCAGGAGGGGCGCCCCCCCCCCCCCACCAGGTGTTTCCTCGGGCATAAGGAAGAACAATCTCAATTAAATCACAAAACCTTTACACGGACACAAAGCCAAGTGAATGAGGGGCATCCCTCACCCACCAGGTGTTTCCTGGAGTAAGAGGAAGGGAAATCCCAATTAAATCACAAGACATTTACATGAACATAGAACCAGGTGGATGAGGGGGCGTCCTCCACCCACCAGGTGTTTCCCCAAGCAAGAGGAATGAGGATCCCAAAACTATTTCACTGTTCCTCATGCTTGGCTAATATTTCTCAAAAGCAGTACAACAATTCTAATATCATAATATTCTAATAATCAATAAGTTTTAAAACCTATGCATACGCAACACCTAATAAACCAACCTAAATCCCAGTTCCTCTCTATTTTACGCTAATTCTACCTACACTGTAGAAACTCTTAATTATAGCCCAAACCAATTCCTAAGGAATGTGGCCCAGCCCAAAGCTTGTGATGGGCCATTTCTAGTAGCTCTAGATATTTATCTGTATTATTAAGGTTGAAACAGCACTTTGTATGTATATACTAATTCTACAAATATACTATTAAATCTTTAGAGAAGCTTATACCGTATTAAAGGCTCCCAAATGTGACCTGAGTTTGAATTATGTTAAGTTTAAAGCCGAAACCCAGTCTGTGAGAAACGGGAACAATAGACTCCTAAAGTAAGCCATGCCTGTTCTACTCTCAGAACTTCATGCTTAGATCATCAAAGTCCCTGCTAGTGGAACGTGCCAAAACAGCAAAGAAGGGAACTCATCCTAGCAGTCTCAGGGTCCGCAGCCTGCCTGGATCCTTAACGCTCAGGCAGGCCTCCATGGCCGGCTCCCAACAAGGAACAAGTAGGTGCCACACTAGATTTGAGACAGTAGTAGCTCTAGTCTTGGTATATTCACCTGTCACAGGACCACAACAGCCTGACAGTTAAGTGTTGATTATGAAACATCATGGGAGGTGTAAACACTCCACTCAGAAATTTGGCTCTCAATTTATTAGGCATTTGAGATCACTCTACTATATCTAATAATCTAAATTCAAAGCCAGATGCAGTGACATACACCCAGGGTCCCAGTTACTTGAAAGGCTGAGGCAGGGAGATTGAGGCAGTGTGAGTCCAGGAGTCTGAGGCTGCAGTAAGCCATGATCACTCCTGAGAATAGTCACTGCACTTCAATGTAAGCAGCATAGTGAGACCCTGTCTTAATAAAAATGTAAATTACAAAAAAAAAGAATCTAAATTCATATATTCACAATTTAGCACAGTTAGGAAATTATCCTATTTTAAATTAATAATGGCTAATATAGTGCTTACCATGTGTCAGGTATTGTTCTATGAGTTTTGCAAATATTAATTTCCTTAATGCTCATAACAACCCTAACACAATGGAATATCATGCAGCCATAACGAAGGACAAACATATGCACTTCGCAGCAACTTGGATGGATTTAGCATCTATCATACTCAGTGATCTATCACAGAAACAAAGAACATAGTACCATATAGTCTCACTCATAAACAGAACTTGAACAATTATCATAATACTATAAGAAAGGGATTGGCAGTAGTGAGAAATTGCCAGGTAGGGAGGGGCACACCTCATCAACAAGGGTACCTGCATAATGAACATCTGTATAACTATCCCTGAATTGTACCCCACATCTTTAAAATAAAAAAATAGGCCATTGCTTTACTAGACTCTGGTTTGGCCATGTGCTCTTTGAGCCATGGTCAGGTTATGTTTTCCTAAGCCTTGGGCCCCCTTCCCTACCTTGAGGAGGTGAATCTCCTCTCTTCTAACTTCTTTGTAATTCTTTGCATCTTTCACACAGCAACAGATCGCACACCAAACATCCCACCCCAGCGGGTCTGACCTAACATTCTGGATGGCCCACTAGGATTGTGACCTAACAATGATGATCCACTTATGCTTAATGGATAATAATATATTTTTCCTTCCTTATGATTTTCCTAATAACATTTTTTCTCTTTTTCTCTAGCTAATTTTATTTTAAAAGTAGAGCATATAACACATATAACATACAAAATATGTGTTAATTATCTGTTCACATTATCAGCAAGTTTTCCAGTCAACAGTAGGCTACTAGTAGTTAAGTTATTGGGAAGTCAAAACCTATACACAAATCTTCTCCTGAGTGGGGCATCAGTGCCCCTTCCAAGTATCTGGGGCAGATTAACAAAGCTTCAGCTACAGTGTGACTGGGGGGATATTATGGAGAGGTAACAACATCAGAATGAGGCAAAAACAAGTAGGACTGAACTCGAAGCCAAATAGCCCAAACAGCTATCAAAATAAAACCATTACAGCAATAGACTGAGAGGTGACCAAAGTATCTTCCTTGGGATGACATAGTGACCTTTTAAGAATGCACATTTAAGCCGGGCTCGGTGGCTCAGCCTGTAATCCCGCGCCTTTGGGAGGTTGAGGTGAGTGAATTGCCTGAGCCCGCGGGTTCGAGACCCGCCTGGGCAGCGAGACCTCATCTCTACAATAAATCAAAAAATCAGCTGGGCATGGTAGCGTATGCCTGTAATTCCGGCTACTCGGAAGGCTGAGGCGGAAGGATCGCCGGAGCCCAGCAGGTCGAGGCTGCGGTGGCCGGAAGCGGCCACTGCACTCCAGTCTGGGCGACCGAGTGAGACTCCAACTCAAAAAAAAAAAAAAAAAAAAAAAGAATGCACATTTAATCACAGTTTAAATTGAAATTCTTCAGCAACTTCCAATCCCCCTTAAGACAAAGCAAAAACACAAGCTTCCATTTATTCTTCAACTTCCCATGTAACATGGCCTTGACTGATCCACCATAATTCATTCAAAGGAAACCTTTTGCAATCCTGTGAACACAAAATATACTTTCACTTTGTCTTTACTATTTTATTTACTTACTCATGGATTATTTGTTTTCAAATTAATAAAGTAAATTGCTTGAAAATCGAATTGTACATGTGTTATAATTAATATCAACTGTTATAAACTCCACTCCCTATTTCCCTTTCAAAAGGTCTGTTCATAAGTCTAAATAATATGCTTGTACCTCCATTTCTTAATTTTCTATCTTAAACATTGTCCACTTCTAATTATAAAATAAAATAAAATAAATAAAATAAAATAAAAACTCCAGGCAGAAATGCAAAGTTTATAAGAAACGGCTGTTTACAATTACACATGGATCTGTATGGTAAAATATATTTTGTAAGAAATAATTGAAGAATAATATAAGTTCATGACTTTCAAGTGTTTCTACTCAGTACACTAATTCAGGATTGCAAGAGTCATTTTTTAAAAAAATCACTGAAACTAGGTTAGTTTCTTGAGTAGGTATAATAAGAAAGTAATATACATTCCTGTTCATGTTATCCATTTGTTCAGTAAAGTGTTTAAATACAGAGTACAAAGTAAAAACATTCAAATCATTAACAAATTTTAACCAGGTCATTGCTCTGCTGAGCTATGTTCTGGCCATGTGCTCTTTGAGATGTGGCCGCCATGTTTTCTTAGCTTTGGCCCCCTCTCCTGCCTTGGGGAGGTGAATCTTCCCCCTCCCTCCCCAATTTACTTTCTAAATAAACTATATTTTCCAATCTAAAAAGAAAAGAAAAGAAAGTAAGACAAGTTTTACCATATACAGCTGTCTTAGTCTGCTTGCATCGCCATAAAGAATACTTTATGCTGGGCAACTTATAAAGAAAAGAGGTTTATTTGGTTCATGGTTCTGCAGGCTGTACAAGAAGCATGGCACCAGTATCTGCTTCTGGTGAAGGCTTCAGGAAGGTCCCAATCATGGCAGAAAATGAAAGAGGGGCAGGTGTATCACATGGTGAGAGAGGAGGAGGCAAGAGAGAAAGGGGAGGGGACCAGAATCTTTAACAATCAGTTCTTACAGGAACTAATAGTGTGAGAACTCATTACTACCAGGATGGTACCAAGCCAGTCATAAGGGATCTGCCATCATGAACCAAACACCTCCCACTAGGCCCTACCTCCAAGACTGGAGATCAAATTTTAATATGAGATTTGGAGGGGACAAATATCCAAACCATATCAACAGCCAAGCATTGCTTAACAAGTCTGAGAAATGCATCACTGTTAAGCCACTGTCAAGTTGCAAACATGTGTACTTACACAAACCTAGATGGTATAGCTTACTACTCAGCTAGGATACACGGTATAGCCTATTACTCCAATACTACAAACCTGAACTGCATGTGACTATACTGAATACTGTATGCAACTGTAACACAACGGTAAATATTTATGTATCTAAACATTAAAATATAGTATTATAATTTTATGGGACCACTATTGTACATGCAGTCTGTTGTTAACTGAAATGCTGTTATGTAGCACATGACTGTATTAGTATTTTGTCCAAAATTTTATTCTATTTCATTATATTAGGCAAATATGAACCTATTGCTTAAGTTGGAGAAAGGGTAGAGGATGAGGCAAGAAGAGATAGAGAAACAAGGAGGAGAAATGGTTAAAAGCAACATTAATTATTTCAATCCCAACAGAGCTCTCTTTTATAAACTATTTCTCTAGTGCATGAAATAAAAATCCAGTTTCTGTTGCACAATATTTAATTTTTCCAATGGTAATTTCCGATTCAACTGGGAGAAAAACATTTATTAAGTACCTACCATGTGCCCGCCAAAGTTCTAAGCAGTTAACTGTGTGTAAGTAAAATACAGAATTTGATAATCAGAAAAAACTTATGGAGCACTTTGATAGAAGACTATGCACTAGGAACTACAGAAGAGATAGAAATAACTTCTGTGGAACAAACATATATATCAACAGATATAAATGATTAGGCAACTTAATTACATAAAGTTTAATACAAGATCTAGTTTATATAAACCAAATAGTCTATAATATATAATTAATGTTTCAATAATCACCAAAACACTCATTCTAAATATCAAGACTATGAAGTCACACAATTTTTACATAATAGTACTCTACATTAGTGTTGGATGATATTCAACACACTTTTCCTTACATCATCATATATGAGTCTCAAAGTAGACCAGAACAGGAGGTAAGATTAGATTATTATCCTTTCCATAATATGGATACGACAGTTGAGGATCGGATAATTTAAATGACACGTTCAAGTTCACACAAATAAAATCTACGCAAATAATAACATGACAAAGTTGGAATCAGAATCCAATTCTGAGATTGATACTTTGGTAACACATGGAAAACCTTATAAAGTTCATAAAACATGACAAGAAATTTAATAAAAAGACTGTTTTTGAGCATTCCCTTCCAAAGTGATGAAGAGTTGTAAAGGAATAGCTTCTTGTAACTGTATACAATCTCATTAATTGGACTGTATTAATCTGGAACAAAAACAAATAGGGGAATAGTAGAGAACACACGGAAACTCAGCAAGCAAAGCCTTAGATCTTTGTATCTGGTCACCTTTGTTTTTTTGGTTTGCTTTTTGTTAAATGGCATTTTTCAATTTAATTGAAAATAAACATGGTTCACATATTACTTCTATTACACCTGCATAAACAGTACATTAGTTCCAAAAGACAGGACAAAAATTGTTTTGAATGAGCCTTAAAAAGTTAGTCTGATTTGTATACCTAACCCTGAATTGTACCCCACATCTTTAAAATTAAAAATTAAAAAAGAAAGTGAGCCAGGAGTGGTGGTTCATGCCTATAATTTTGGGAAGCTGAGGTAAGAAGATTGCCTAAGCCTATGCATTCGAGACCAACCTGGGCAACTTGGTGAGACTTCATCTCTGCAGTAAATCAAGAAAAATTAGCCAGGCATGATGGCACACCCCTGTAGTTCCAGCTACTTGGAAGGCTGAGGCAGAAGGATAGCGTGAGCCCAGCAGGACAAGGCTGCGGTGGCTGTGAGCGTGTCACTGCACTCCAGCCTGGGCAACAAAGTGAGACTTTGAATCAAAATAAAATTAGCATTGAAACAAAAAAAGTTAGTCTGTGCCATAATACAGCATTACCTTTCAGTTTAAACAAACTAGAATTTCGTTCCAAATACTGACCTTACTTCAAATATCCATTTTTGCCCTATGAGACAAACACCTTTCATTCTAATGCAAACTATTAAAATAATTTTAAAATCTGGAGTAGTATATGTATGTAACATGGGGAAAAATTGGATCAGGTAAGTTTTTGTACAAACCTATGAGGATAATCTAGTATCTGAATTAGTTAGCACTGAAGGCCCCTTCATTAAAATAGAAACTCAAACTGTATAATTTGTGTAGTCAATGTAATTCTAATATACTCATGAGAGTCACAATAGATTCTCCACACCATTCACTTAACTAAAATTTAGTAAGAGGTTATTCCCAAACTGAAAGTCTTTTTCTGTCAAAACCTGAGGAATAATGCAGGCAAGGACACAAAAGCATTCCACTGCTTTATTAATGACAACGCTCACTGATCTGTGAATAACCTGGGAAAAAAATGAAGATTATTGAGTTAGTTTACCAATCTATCCATCCATCACCAGAGTACAGGTTTCAAAATGATGGATTATCTCACCACCCTGTTGTGTATCCCATGCAACACTTTCTCCTCTAGGGAAAAAAGAACAAATGATCACACAAACATAATCATGTTTGCCTTCTATTCTTTATGTATCATTTCTTTGCCAATATAAAATATTTTGTCTTTAAAATCATATACAAATGATTCAGAAAATGAGGCACGTTGTTGTGCTTATTTTCTCCTCCAGGATTCTACAGTGTATAAAAATTCTATTCAAACAGCAGTCCTGAAACTTTTAGGATACAACTTTTGTTAATATACTCCATACTGCTCTTCTAACTTAATAGCACAGTTCTCAATTGAGATAGTACACCCCGTGCTATCTTTTTTGGGGGGAGAGTCACAGACTTGAGACACTGATAGAAAAACTATGAACCTCCTTCCTAGAAAAATGTTGCTATGCACATTAAACACACAATATTTAGCATGCAATTTTAGGGTATTTGATCCCTAAATTACTGAAACCCAAGTGACTGATACCAGACATTGGATGTCAGGTTAAGGAAACCCTGAATTTGAAAAATTCCTCTTACTCTACCCAGCTTTCCATTGCTGTTAAGCCAAGATATGTGTTTTTAAAATGATGGTTGTAAGTTTGCTTATTCTATAATTAAAGATGGCCAAATAAAAAGCAATTTAAGAAGATTATAATTGCAGGCATGCGTCACATAACATTTCAGTGAACAGACCACATATGAGGATGGTCCCATAAAATTATAATATTCTTACTATACCTTTCCTATGTTTATTTATGTTTAGATACACAAATATTTGCCACTATGGTTTACAGTTACCTACAGTATTCAGTGCTGTCACATGCTGTACAGGTTTGTAGCCTAGGAAAATTAGGTTATACCATATAGCCTAGGTATGTAGTGGGACATACCATCTAGGTTTGTATAAGTACACTTTACGATATTTGCACAACTATGATATCACCTAACGACACATCTCTCAGAATGAACTCGTCTTTAAGTGATGTATGACTAAATCTATTTTTTTAAATTTGTGGATTGAAAAGAAGTAGAAGAAAATATGGCTAGGTGTGGTGGCTCACTCCTGTAATCCCAGGACCTTGGGAGGCAGAGGCGAGAGGATTACCTGAGTCCAGAGTGGGCAATATGGTGAAACTTCATCTCTATGATAAATTTAAAAAAAATAACCAGGCATGGTGGCACGTGTCTATGGTTCCAGCTACTTGGAAGGCAGGGATGAAAGGATTGCCTGAGACTAGCAAGTAGAGGTTACAGTGGCCATAAGCATGCCATTGCACTCCAGTCTAGGTAACAGTAACACTCCCACTCAAAAAAGAAAAAAAAAGTAGAAGAAAACATACCAAAATGTTTAGAGTGTTACTGTTAATAGGTGATGGGATTTAAGTTAATTGCTATAATAATAGTATTTCTGTTCTTGTTTTTTAAATTTCTGCATATGAAATTAGATTTCTCCAATAATAAAAACATAATTTTAATTTTAAAATAATGACACCAACAATAGGAAGATAGTTAAATACATTATGATGCATACATCCACTTACCAGACTATTCAGCCATTTAAATTGTTAAAGTATGCATATATGTACACATTTATACATACATGTCTGTACAAGCATGGAAAGGTAGGAAGACATGCAACCAACCTAACAACGATTAACACTGGGGTGGAATATGAAGGTAGGGAATGGGACTTGTATTTCTTTACAAAATTGAGGAGGATGTGTGTGTGCACATGCTATTTTTTTTTCAGTATGGTCATTCTTTTTCTAACTACTAATATATGTTATCCAAAAATTTGTTTTTCAATGACTATTCAGCATCTTCTATATGCTGAGCATTTTGCTAAATGACCTTCATAAATTATTGCATTGGCTCAAATGCCGAGACATCTTAAATTGCTCTGTTCCTTTAAAAAAAATTTTTAAATTTCTCCAGATTATAGAACCAAAAATTGAGTAGTAAGAGTCTAAGAAAGGCTGCAAGAAAAATTTTATTCTTCCTGTCTTTGAAAATTAACTAACTTGGGAGCTCTTGTTTAAAAATCACACATTTACTATATTATTGTATTGACTACAATAATTCAATATATACTGAAATGGACTAAACCAGTATTTTTCAAACAGGGATGAGTTTTCTCTACAGGACATATGGTCATGTTTTGAGACATTTTTGTCTGTCACAAGTCAGTGGGTGAAGGTAGAGGCATCTAGTGGATGGACAGCAGGGATGCTAATAACATGCTACAATACATAGGACAGCCCTCCCTGCAATACAGAAAATAATTATCCTGCAACCAATTTTCAGCGCTGAGATTGAGAAATTGGCTAAACCAAGAGCCTCTAGAACAATTATGTATCTCATATAAATGCACTAATGTTTAATGACAGATAAAGGTCAGACCATTGATGGTTCTTGGGTCAGAGCGGAGCTCAGTCTTACTCTTTTCAGAAAACAGGTTAACAGTAGTCTAAGATTCCTATAGCTTCTTCAAAGTGTAGGGAGCCTACTTTGATCAAATTAGTTCCACGCAATATGTTCTTAGGCTCCGATCATTTCTGAGTACTAATAGCATTCATACCTCTCTTGCACATTTTGGAATCTGAAAAAACATATTTTCTAATTCTCTAATTCGTCCATGAACGTACCTTTCTTTCCTCAACTAGATCAGAAATAGGTGCTTTAAAAATAGCTGCTGAATTAAATGGGAAGAAATGAAAAAAATCAAATGTATAGCAAATGACATAGATGATTCTGCACAAGTTTTGGTCACTTTAACTTCACCTTTTATTTCTTTCTTTTGAAACTTATTTATTTTCCTTTACTTATGGTTAATCAGAACTGAGCACAGAGAGCAACTTCCTTGACTGCTTCTTCTACAGCACTGTTCACTAGACCAGTAGCATCAGCAATACCTGGAAACTTCTTAAAGATTCAAATGTCCATGCCCCAGCCCAAATCTGTAAGTAAGAAACCCTAGGAATAAAGCCCAGTAATCTGTGTGTTAACTTCTGACAGACATGAAAGCTTGAGAAGCACTGCTCTACCATTTCTTTAACACATAATTTTCTGAGTTATACCTAATCAACCTACTATTCATTCAATTATCCATCAAATACTTAGAGAATAATTAATATAAAAAGGTATTACATTGAGGCATTCCTGTATAATCTCCTTATATTAAGTCTTTAAAATATATATTATATTTTGTAAACAAAAGACTATTTAACTGGTCAAACTGGAGTTAGAAAACCTGTCACCTATTTTTATAAATAAAGTTATTTGGAATACAGCCAAGTCCACTCTTTTACATATTATCTATGGCTACAAATAATTTCAGTGAAGATCATATGGCCTGCAAAGCCTCAACTATTTACTAATTGACTCTTTATGGAAAAAAATGTGATTACTAAATCCAGTTAAGTCTCTAACTCTGCCTCATATCTGCACTGGTTGTATTCTATAACAGCAGCAGCAATAATTAAAACAAGAACAACAATAAGCAGTAACAGCTAACATTAATGTAGTACTTAACTAAGGCAAATACTGTTATAGGCACTTTCTAGATATTAACTCATTTTAATCTTCACAGCCTATGAGGTAGGTACTATTAACATCCCCATAAAAATGAAGAGCACAAAGAAGTTAAATACCTTGCCCAAGGATTCACAGCTGGTAAACAGCAGAACCAGGATTTGAATCCTTGGTCTGGCTCCAAAATGTACTCTCTTATTCACTATTCTATACTTACTACTTCTCCCCCACTTGACGAGGGTACAGACATGACCTGCTTGCATCTTCTGTAAGAGATGCTTATAAATCATAGTTCTAATAGCAACATATTCCAAGTTTCCGCCCATCTTCCCCTGTCCCCTAACCCCCAGTCTTTAGATCCCAGAAGCCCTCTTATATTTATTCTTTTGGTCCTTTTCTTTTTATAAGCTCTTAAGGAATAATTATCTGAGGTAAAAAAAAATGAAAATACATAACAATAGTTCTCAATCCTTGTTTTTAAGTCATGGATGCCTGTAAAAATTTGATGAAACTAGAACTTTTAAAAACACATATAAAACATTTTGCATATAAATTCCAAAGACATATGGACCCTAGATTAAGAACATTTTTGCTGAAAAGCTTCTGCAAAGCAAAAGAAACCATCAAGAGAGCAGGGAGACAGCCCATAGAAAGGAAGAAAATATTTGCCAACTGTATATCTGACAAAGGTCTAACATCCAGGATCTACAAGAACCTCAAATGTGCCAAAAGGAAAAAAACAAACAACCCTATTAAAAAGTGGGTAGAAGATATGAATAGATACTTCTCAAAAGAAGACGTACGAGTAGCCTGATACATTAAAAAATGCTCAGCCTCACTAATCATCAAAGAAATGCAAATTAAAACCACACTGAGATACCACCTAACTCCAGTCAGGATGGCCATCATCAATAACTCAAAAAACAACAGATGCTAGAAAGAATGCAGGGAAAAGGGAACACTTCTACACTGTTGGTGGGAGTGTAAACTGGTACAACCTCTGTGGAAAACAGTGTGGCAATTTCTAAAAGATCTAAAAATCGACCTTCCATATGACCCAGCAATCCTCCTTTTGGGAATATACCAGGAGCAACTCAAATTATTCTACAAAAAAGATACCTGCACATGCATGTTTATTGAAGCACTATTCACAATAGCAAAAACATGGAACCGTGTTGCCCATCAAAAGTGGACTGGATTAAAAAAATTGGTACATATACATAACGGAATATTATGCAGTCATAAAGAAGGACAAAATTATGGACTTCACAGCAACTTGGATGGATTTATAGTCTATTATACTCAGTGATCTATCACAGAAACAAAGAACTGGATACCACATGTTCTCACTTATAAGTGGACCCTGAACATTTATCATAATACTATAAGAGAGATTGGCAGTAGCGGGACACTGCCAGGGAGGGGGCACATAACATCAAAAAGGGTACCTGATCTCAAACCAGGCAAAGTGGGGGCCAAAGGGAGGCTCAAACTTCATCTGTACAATGACTATTTATGTACCTAATTCTGAATTGTACCCCACAGCTTTAAAATTTAAAAAAAGCTAAAAAAAAAAAAAAGAGAGAGAACTTTTTAGATATTTCAGTGCAGCTTTCCTCAGCTGCAGTAGCATAAAACAACAGGGTGTTGTGATTAAAAAAAATCAAGCTTTTTTTACACACACACATTTGGACTAGTCACATCTACCATTCAGATAATAGGGTCAGTTTCTGTACCTACATTTAAATATATCATGTGGTTCTGTAATACCATGGGAGGAAACTAATGGGGCTGGGGATATGAAACAGATCAATGATAACTAGTCTTCAAAGGCTGTAAAATATAACCACTACTGGGCTCCTCAGCATTAGTGCTTATCAAATATACAAATTCAAGACATAGGGGTGGGGAGGAGGTGGATTTGTTCATAGTCTGTTTCTCCTGTTACCTTTATACATTAGGTAAAACATAGGAAGTTGACAGAATTTCTTTATTCATGTAAACTGGTATTTTCTATGGGGCACAGAATTGGTATGTTTTCTGAATACTGTAAAAGTGGCTTTTAAGTTCTCTAACTTTTTTGGAAACTGAACATGCATCAACAGTGAGAAAAGGAGTCACAGCAAATTATAAGTTGTTAAAAGCTGACAAAGACCACAAATACAACAAAATCCAGAAAAATAAAATATTTTATTAATTATCTCCCTTAAATTTCTCAAAAAAAGTTGTTTAAAATTATATAATAGGTGAGTCATGAAGTATCTGTATTACCAAATCTGGTTTGTAGCCTCAGCCTCTTTTTAATCTTTTTTCCTCATTTGTAAAATCAAACAACCAGTCAAAATAATACAAAAGTGTTCCTCCAACTCTTAATTATTTTTTGTGGTATTACTAACAGAATACCATAGTGATTTTTACAAGAAAAGAGATTAAGAAGAATGCCACTGGAGGAAAAAAATACTGTTGAAGAATCTGTCCATAATTTAATTCCAATTTGTTAAGGTAGAGAAGCAAGAACATTGGGAACAGACACTGAAAACCCATCTCAATTTTGCTCTTCTGATTTCACATGCAGTTGAATAAAGTCTTTAAATTTTCCAACAGTATAATCTTTCACCAATTTTAAGATTCCTTTTGAGTTTCTTTTTTGTTTGTTGAGACAAGGTCTTTCTATTTTGCCCAGACTGGTCTCGGACTCTTGGGCTCAAGTGATCCTCCCGCCTCGGCCTCCCAAAGTGGTGGTATTACAGGTTTGAGCCACCATGCCCGACCTTCTCTTGAGTTTCTAATATGCCGGATGCAGGTTAACGAATGTTTCTTAGGTTTCTAAATGCTCCCTAGAGAAAAAAAATAGCTGGCTATTATAGAATCAAATAAGCAGGTTGATTTAGTCTGACAGGTATTTTCTACTATGATTTCTCCAAATGGAACTATAAAACATTCAGTAGAATATAGTGAGCTTCTGATCTTGGACTTTGGACTAAAGGAAAGATTTGAAAAGCAGAGGAAAAAGATAAAACAATATACACCACCTTACAGTCTATATAATAAAGCAAATTTGGTGGTTAAGGAAAAACCACAATAGCATCTGTGTGTCCCATTTTGTGCATAGTTCTTTTGGTCATCAGTGAATAAGTGCATCAAATGAGAGAGTCTCTTTCCAATCCTTCCATGCTGCTCCTATAATTTTGGTCTTCTCTAATTCTCTCTTTTTAAAAGCCAAAAGTTAACTCAGCTTGTGATCCACGATTTCCTGAGGTAGATCTCTCATCTATTAAATTTTCCACATAGAATACTCAGGAAAATGTAATTTGAGTTTGAACACTTGGTGAAAAGTGATAATATATATGATTTATATCACATGCTAAAAGCAAAACATACTCATCCTCTAACTTTTAACAATCCTATCTCATTAAAGGAAAAAAATGAGATCCAATCTGAATGAGATCAACTGAAAAATGAAAGACTACATTACCTAGTGCACTAACAGTTAAATAACCTCTTTTTACAACTTTGACAATTTCTGAGCAGTCCAGGTCTGTATAAATAAATGTAAAGATTTTTTGCTCCCACTGGTACCACTCCATTTCACAGGTTATAAAAACATGACACAGTATATAAAACCTATTCTGAAATAGAAAGTAGTTCTAAAGCCTATTACATTATCAACGACACAGATAATAGAAATAAATTAGTCATAGGACTTAAAAAGGATTTCTGCTTGGAAGGCATATTGTGAAAGTTTAAAAACATATACCTCACACATATCCTTCCTAGATGCCAGAAAAATATTAAGCGACTAATATATAGTAAGTAAAATTCCAAGGCTTTCTAGACTAGAAAAATATGTTTCAATGACTTTTCTTACAATATTGTCCAATTTATATATACTGACATATTAATGGGTACTAAGTAGAACAATAAATAAGCCTCATTTTCTTTACTTTAAAAAAAAAAAAAGAACCTACCTATTTAATTGGATAAAAGTCTCAAAGGGTGTTTATTCATGAAAGTTAACTCTAGTAGTTAAAATATTATCGTGTTTATACAGAATTCATTTAGAATGCAAGGATATGACTTACAAATGTCTTTGAATTCATCACATAAATATACACGCATACCATTTATAACAGTAGCCTTGATGATAACACACTGCAACTGACTGTGAGAAACACTTAAGAGGCTTAGATTAAAACAGAATATAGAATGGTGGTTAGAAATCACAGAACAGGTGACACCTTATTCTGATAACCTGGTCATAAAAAGTATAGGTTGTGATGTATAGATGGTGGTGGTATTACTACTTTTGAATATAAACAGCAGAATATTTATATAAAATTATAGAGCAGAATGCAGGAAATCCAATAAAAATTAATATCTCTAGGCCAAATAAATGTATGTTTATTATAATTCATACATAGATTCAAGTATATACAATGTAAGAACTCAGAGTTACCTTATATTGCCAAAAAAACCAACCACAAGTTTAATATATTATTTCAAAGACAAAATAAAATGGTACTTTTGGTTGTTTTACTATATATACAGTTAATTACATCATTCCTTGAAAGTATACTTCAAATTGAAGAGGATGAGGTATAATTTTTATAACAAACATTAAATCTGAGTTATATGCACAATTACGAGGTAGGCACTACAAAGGATGAAAAGATATGGAAGGCTGATGAAATCTCAGTCTTAAGGAGGTTTCAATCATCTTTAAAGAAAAAATTTTTCTTTGTCTAGGATTCAATGTATAAAACTATCATTATATCAGTATAGGACAAACAAAACTTTTAAATATCTTTTTCCTTAAAAACAAATAAATAAAAATCAAATGCATATTTTACAAATGCATGAATTAGGAAAGAAATAGAAGAATTTAGTGGGAAAACAGCAATAAGATTAACTATTCCATTTTCATAAAATATTAGTAAGAAAGCCAGTGAGCTTTGAGTCACTTCCTAGTGATCTGTTCAGTCTTGCTTTGCTCCTTACCATAAGTTCTACAAGAGTATTAAGTGATAACATGAGAGAAATCAGCACGATCCTTTGAATCAGGCAATAATGGCACAGGAAGAGGGAGAGTGATTAGGAAAACCATGGAACTTCCTTTAGCTTCAACTGCTAAAGGACCACTGGTCCTAGGGTAATGCTACTTCCTATTTATCCCTACTTTGGCCAGTAATCAGAGGAGGAGAAGTCTTTCTGGAAACACACAGATCTATCATATTCAGAAATAAATTACCTTTAAATGTATAATATTCTCACCTACATGTATAAAATCACATAGTTAGAAAATGTACATTTGAAAATATTTGCTTCTAGTGGTGACTCATATCCTAGCACTTTGGGAGGCTGAGGTACGAGAACTGCTTGAGGCCAGGGGTTTGAGAATTTCTACTCCCAGCAGTACACTGAAAAAGATGCTGTAAATGGACCTCCTGTTAACACCAAAACTAGATCTTGCATAAAACAATTTTTATTGCACTGGCGAAATTGAAGAAAGAGAAACATCTATGAGAAACATCTCATCCCCAAATACACCCATATACATACAACACGAACTCTGAGCTGAAACAAAAGTATTGAGCAATAAACACTGTAATAAAAAAAGAAAAAAAAAAGGTCTTGTCCTAGTATCACTGTGGGGAAGTTGTATCTAGGGCTCCCTTATTAAGTGAGGATCCATAAAGGGAATTTAAAATGGTCCCAAGTCTGTAATGCCTTGTGGATGAAGAAAACACAAATAATCCCTGAATAAAAGCACCTTTAATTTGGGTCCCAGATTTAATCAACCAAATATAAATTCTTGGTAAAAAAGAAAGCATTGGACAAAGAAATAAACTATTAAGATGAATCAGTAGAAATAATACATGACAATATTAGAATATCATGAACTTAAATAAACAAGCAAAATATATATCAAAAAGGACAAGATGGGGGAGTAGATCTTCTAAAAATGAAAGATAAAAATATTGAAGTAAAAAAATGACTGAGTAAAACTGCAGACTAGTCACAAGTGAAGAGAATTAATAAACTTGAATACATATCTCAATAAAGTATTCAGAATGCAGCCAGAAAGACAAAGAGACAGAAAATACAAATGAGAAATTAAGAGATATAGAGGAAAGCACACTAAATTCTAAAACATATCAATTTGGGGTTCAAAAAAAAGTAAGAAGAAGAACAATGCAATACTTACAAAGATATTGGCTGATAATTTTCCAAAATGATAAATGATATAATTCAGAGATAGAAAAAACACAATGTATTTGGTTAAACCACATGAATTTGTACGTCAAAAATGGTTGGATGCTGTTAATTAAAAATAAAATTTTTTTTGACTGAGAAAACTGGCTAACCACATGCAGAAGAATGAAACTAGACCCCTTACCTATCACCATACACAAAAATAAACTCAAAATAGATCAGGGACCTAAACGTAAAACCTCACCCTATAAGAATCCTGTAAGAAAATGTAGGAAACACCCTTCTGTACGTCTGAGTAGGCAATGAATTAATGACTAAGTAACCAAAAGTGAATGTTAGAAAAGCTAAGACAGACAGGTGGGAACTCAGCAAACTGAAAAGCTTTTGCACAGCAAAAGAAACCATCTAGAGAATAAAGAGACAACCCACAGAATGGGGGAAAATATGCAAGCTATGCACCTGATAAAAGCTTAACATCCAGGATCTACAAGGAACTCAAATAAAGTGAAAGAAAAAAAACAACCCCATTCAAAACTGGACAAAAGACCTGAACAGACATCAAAAAATGGCATACAAAGCAGCCAACAAACACATGAAAAAATGCTCAGCCTCACTAATCATCAGAGAAATGCGAAGCAAAACTACAATGAGATATCACCCTAACTCAGGTAAAGAAGGCTATCATTAATAAGTCAAAAACAAGTGCTGGCATGGCTGTGAAGAAAAGGGAAAGCTTCTACACTGCTGGTGGGAATGTAAGCTAGTTCAATCTCTATGGGAAGTAGTGTGATGATTCCTAAAATAACAAGCATTGATCTTCCATATGATTCAGCAATCCTTCTCCTGGGATTAGATACAGAGGAGCATAAATCGCTCTACCAAAAGACACTCACACACGAGTGTTTACTGCCGTACTATCCACAACAGCAGAAACATGGAATCAATCCTGTTGCCCATCGAAAATGGACTGGATAAAGAAAATGTGGTACATATACATGATGAAGTATTACACAGCCATAAAGAACAAAACCATGGCCTTTGTAGGAACCTGGATGCAGTAGTAAACCATCATACTAAGTGAACTATCACAGAAACAAAGAAGTGAATGCCTCAGGTTCTCACTCATAAGTGGGCCCCGAACATTAGTTACATTAGCACAAGGGTGGTATTGGCAGTCGTTGGGCACTGCTTGAGGGGGGGAAAGGGCGCGGAGCATGTGATAACACAATGGGTACCCGGTCCACTACCAGGGGAAGTGAGAGCCACCTAGAAACCCAAACTTCACCTGAATGCAGCCTACTTATAATGTAAATCCTCACTTGTACCCCACAACTCTATAAGAAATAAAAACATTTCTAAAAATTATTATTTTTGGTTTGTTTTTGAGATGAAGTCTCATAGCACATTGCAGCCTCCAACTCTGGGGCTCAAGTGATCCTTCTGCCTCAGTCTCTTCAGTAGCTGGGACCACAGGTGTACAACTACAATAGACTATGTTTTGGTAGAGACAGGGTCTTGCTATGTTGCCCAGGCTGGTCTCAAACTCCTAGCCTCAAGCAGTCCTTCCACCTTGGTCTCCCAAAGTACTGGGATTACATATGTGAGCCACTGTACCAGGCTTCAAATTAGCTATTTTAAAAAACATTGTAACACCTCACAGGTCAATGAAAAAAATCATAATGGAAATTAAAGCACTTTCTAGTTAATATAAAAATAATACACAAGAAATGCATGGTCAGGCACAGTGGCTCACGCCTATAATTCCATCACTTTAGGAGGCCAAGGTGAGAGGATTTTCTGAGCCCACAGGTTCGAGACCAGTCTAGGCAACTTGGTGAGACCTCATCTCTACAATAAATAAAAAAATTAGCTGGGCATGGTAGTGCGTGACTGTAGTTTCGCCCCTTAGAAGGCTGAGGCAGACGGATCACCTGAGCCCAGCAGGTTGAGACTGTGGTGCCCTTGACCATGCCACTGCACTCCAGCCTGGACGACAGAGTGAGACTCCGACAAAAAAAAAAAAGAAAGAAAGAAATGTGTAAGATGCAGAACAGTAATTAGAGAGAGCTCTATAATCTTAAATGTTTATATTAGAAAATAAAAAATGATGACTACTTAACTCACTGAGTTTAAGCCTAAGAATTGGCAAAGGCAGGGGAGGTGAAATATGAGCTAAACAAAACCCAAAGATAGCAAAATAAAGAAGATAATAAAGAGAAGAAATTAATAAAATGGGACACAAAGCTATAATAGAGATAATTTTTAAAAAGCCCAAAGTTCATTCTTGGAAAATACAATAAAGAGGCTATAAAATCTGTGCAAGTTTACATGTTTAATAAATGAAGAAGCTAGGATTTAAATCTAGGCAGTCTTGTCTCCATAGTTCAGGTACACAATTACTATGCCATACAGCTTCCCAAAATGCTAAGTATAAAAGGAAAAAAATGCTATATTTGACTATATCAGTCTTAATGACCTCCATGTACCCATAAATACCATAAGACAAAATACATGCAACACATATAACTGAAAAAAGATCATTATTCAGAATATATATTAAATATCCTACAAATCAGTAAGACAAAGACAACAACCCAATAGACAAATGAGCAAATGACATGAACAAGCACTTCCCAGAAGAGAAAACAGAAATGGTCAATATGAGAAGATGTGCAATCTCATAGGTAATCAAGGAAATGCAAAATAAAGATATAATGAGATGATATTTTATGTGAGTTAGATTGACAAAATTTTTTAAGTGTTGCCAAGCATGTAAAGCTATGGGAATTCTTATGCACTGTTGGTAGGATGAAATTAGTACAACCCTTTAGAGAAATAATTGGATACTATGTTATAAAGTGTTAAAAAGGGGGTTCCAGGAAGATGGTAGTGGAGCCAGTAGGAGTGTGCGAGTCTCTGTGTGTGTGCAAAGACAAATGTGTGTGCATAAATGGGTGTGTGAGTTTCTTAGTGGGGACAGTGGGGACTCTGGAATAAGAGGCCTGAGTTCTCCTGGCGAAGCGGCTGCCCTCTTTACTGCTCTGACCCCAGTTCTTCCCATAGCAGGAAGGAGTATCATTTTCTGAAACTAACGAAGTCCTCCTCTGGAGGAAGCCACAGAGAGCCACAGCAAGCAGCCACCACTTGCTGCCTAACCCTGCCAACACAACATTCAGCCCCAGGCCAAAGCACACAGCCCCACCACTGGGATATGGAGACTGTGGTATCTGACAGGGAGGGAGCTATCACCTTCCAGCTCCAGCACCACTGAAACCTCTTGCTACCAGAAACAGGAGTGCTGGGCAGGTGCCCAGGATGACACTGGCCAAACAATAGTAAAAACAATCTGCAGCAAAAGGAACAAAGCAGGAGGTATCACACTTCCAGCCTACAAACTTTACTATAAGGCTACAATAATCAAAACAGCCTGGTACTTGTACAAAAACAGACAAATAGACCAATGGAATAGGAAAGTGATTCCAGAATCAAAAACTTGATCTCTCAACCAACCCATCTTTGACAAAGCCACAATAACAATCACTGGGGAGAGGAGATGTTATTTAGCAAATGGTGCTGGGAAAACTGGCTGACCACATGAAACCAATTCTTGATCAAATCCCCAAATGTGTATGCCATGAAAGATAAGATAGACTAGTGGGATCTCATCAAACTGAAAAGGTTTTGCATAGCAAAAGAAACCTTCAAGAAAGTGGGGAGACAACTCACAGAATGGGATATTTGCTAACTGTATATCTGACAAAACCCTAACATCCAGGTTCTAAAAGAAACTCAAAGGAGTCAAAAGGAAAAAAACGCAATAGCCCTGTTAAAAATGGGCAGAGGACATGAATAGACACTTCTCAATGAAGACATACAATTAGTCAACAAATACATGTGAAAAATGCTCAGCGTCACTAATCAGAGAAATGCAAATCAAAACCAACAATGAGATACCATCTTACCCAATAAGAATGGCCATCATTAATAAATCAAAAAACAATACATGCTAGTGTGGGTGCAGAGGAAATGGGATGCTTCTACACTGTTGCTGGGAGTGCAAACTAGTCCAACCTCTATAAATAATAGTGTTGCCCTTTCTCACTGCTCTCCAAATCCCGATGCAGCCATTGCCGAAGCCACGATGCTGAAACAAAAGAAGCAGAATCAGCACCAGCCACCCTCACTGCAGCAGCCCCCACTGCCTGAGCAGGAAGAGACTGGAGATGAGGAGGATGAGAATCCCATCAGACCACCCAACCTTCTGGGCCCTCCCACAATGGCCAATGGAAAGCCTGGTGATCCCAAGTCAGCTCTTCACAGAGGTCCTCCTGGATCAAGGGGACCAATGATTCTACCACTGCTGAGTCTCCCACCTCTTCCTTGGGGTAGAGGTCCAATTCGGGGAGACTTTGGCCTCAGGCCTGGCCCATATGATTGTGGTTGGTGGGGGCATCAGTGCTGAATCTCCTTTTCTGGGGCCAGGCCATAGTGGTCCCTCCAGGGGAAGCTTTCACAAAGAGCAGAGAAATCCTCCAAGACTCAAAAGTTGA
Organism: Carlito syrichta; assembly: GCF_000164805.1. Lineage (NCBI taxonomy): Eukaryota > Metazoa > Chordata > Mammalia > Primates > Tarsiidae > Carlito > Carlito syrichta. Next base: position 67,926 of record NW_007249373.1, read on the forward strand.
TCTCTTATCAAGAATACTTGCCCACCCAAGGATGATCCCCAGGTTATAGAAGACAAATCTGGCAGCCCTGTCTGCCAACACTTTGCCAAAAAGGGCCACTGTCGATATGAGGACCTTTGTGCCTTCTACCACCCAGGCGTCAATGGACCTCCTCTGTGAGACTGTGCCTTCCCATCCAGGATGGAAGGAGCCCTCTGTTGACTCAGTGGCCATGTATTTCCCTGTGGCCCTTTGATTCCTACTGTGAGGCTCTTACAACCAACACCCTCAGTCAGTGACACATCTACCCCATCCGTCACTTACCTCATTTGGGGGTCCAGAGTTGTGTTTCATCACTGGTGTACAGTGTGTGCACATTCATCTGATCCAGTATCCACAGACTAGCCTTTGGGACCCAATTTTGTCCCCTTCAGTTGCCTCCTGGATCTTCTCGCCCCTTGTCAAATGACTGCTGAATAGGAAACCTCTTTGGTGCTGCTTCTTGTGCATCTATCTGTCCACCTGTCCCCAGTACTGCCCTCAATTCCTGAGAGCCCTGGAGCAGTTTCCTACCACCCTTCTAGCTGCTTGTTTTAAGTCTTTTTATGTGACACCCCTTCCCCCAATGTTGTCAGCTGCTTGTGAAACTCACCAGGTTGTCTGACCTGGGATCAAGCTTGGGTGACTGGTAGTTACTCCCTGAAAGGCTTTTCTGCTTTTGGATTTATTAGTTTCTGTCAGCATGATCCCCACCGCTATGGTATGTGATCACTGTTCTTTATGGAACTGTGCTTCCCCCCGTAGCCTTTCTCAGTGTCTGTGGCATTTTTGTGACTTCCCAACACTAGAATAAGTTTTTCTGTCAAAATGAGTGAGGCTCTTGGTGCCCTCTAGGCTATTCCACCTCCCAACATGGGAGAATTATGAAACTTTCCATAAGACTGCCTTTCTGGTCCTCCCCATTCTTCTCCTGGTATTGGCTTTTCTGGGTCTGACCCAGACTAGTGAGGCATCTGGTAAAGCCTCTGATGGCTTTACCCTTCCTAGCTCCTCTCCAGCCCATTTTAGTTAGACTGTGTCATTGTCAGGCAACCAGCTCTTTCATTTGAATTCTGTAAATCTCCACCTGGCCTATTTTTGGGTGGAACCTGGACAGTACTGTCACCCTCTTCCAACCCTCTGCCCCTACACCCTGGCACCGGTTGTTTTCTGTGAAAATGGCAGTGAACAGGTTCAGTTTTGAACTGGCCCTGGGGAAATGTGTTAGAAGTTGTGTGGGCAAGAGGGATGGGTGAGACTTGTTGGAGAATTCAGAATGAATTTTTTTAAACATTTTTTATATTGTAATAAACGCAGTGGAAACCAAAATAATAATAATAATAATAATAGTGTTGCAATATCTAAAGAAACTAGAAATTGACTTTCCATATGATCCAGCAAGCCTCCTCTTGGGAATATTCCCGGAGGAACATAAATCACTCTACAAAAAGGATACCTGCACATGCCATGTTTACAGCTGAACTATTCACAATATCAACAACATGGAACCAACCCTACTGCCCATTGAAAGCAGACTGGATAATGTGGTACATATAAAAGATGGAATATTATGCAGCCATAAAGAAAGACAAAATCATGGACTTATCAGCAAATTGGATGAAATTGAAGATAATCATTCTTACCAATCTATCACAAAGAAACCGAAAGAACCAAATACCACATGTTCTCACTCATAAGTGGGACTTGAACATTAATCACAATAGTACAAGGAAAGGATCAGCTGTCACGGAACACTGACAGGAGGGAGGAAGGGTGGAGGGATACAACACCACAAAGCGTATCTGATCCTAATCCAGGAGAAGTGAGGACCAGTTGGAAGCCCAAACTTCTCCTGGACATTCATTGCTTATGTACATAATCCTGATTTTTACCCCACATCTTTATAACAAAGTAAATTAAAAAAAGAAAAATCACTCCCCGCCAAAACAAGTGTTAAACATTCTTCCGTCTCATGACTCAGGTATTCTACTCCTAGATAGATATGTATCCTAGAGAAACTCTTGAACATTTATATTCTGACACATAAACAAGGATGCTAAAAACAAAAAAACTGGACACATCCTGTACATTTAAAAATATACAGTTTTTAAAATACAAAAAATGAATTGTGGCATATTCATAATAGAATACTATATAGCAATGATAATAACCATAATTATATACAAAGATGATACTTTAAAACCTAATATTGAGTGAAAAAAGGAATTTATGGTATTTTTATAAAGCTTTTATTTCACAAAGGCAGGCCAAACTGAATATATCATTGAGGTGAGTAGGTAGGCAGGTATATAATCTATAAAAAAATAGAATGAAGTATTTGTTTGAATATACTAAATCTTAAAGAAATCTCATTTTTGTTTTCCTAATTTTCATCTATTATTCAAATTTCACCTTGAGAAGAGACAAGAAAATCAATGTCAAACTAACCTGCAGAAACACTGGGGAAGTTCTCCTTGGCCATACAAAGGAAACAAAAATGGAGTGTTGCCATACCGCCCAAGACAGTGAAGAAAGTTTTTAGTAGCTTGGAGACCACTGATGGTACTGCTGGCTGTTTCTGAAGTCATTGCAATCGAATGTAGGATAAAATACTGAAGGTTGGGGGTTAATTTTTGAGTTTTTAAATACTCCGAAAATGTTATCTCCTCACAGGCTATGAAAAGAGAGATGAAAATTTATCAATTAAAATCAGAATGAAACTTCTATTTAACACTACCTCACGAAAATGAGATCAAGTCTGTTTAAAAGACTTCACAGAGGTATATTATTATTACATTTGGGACAGTGACCATTGATCTCAGGAGAAAAAAAAAAACCTAGAAGCAATCTCAATATCCAATTTAGACTGATGGGACAATGTATAAGCTTTAAATGACAAATTTCTGTTTAGTATTTTATAGATTTAAAAAACTAGAGGCCAGGCGCAGTGGCTCACACCTGTATTCCCGGCGCTTTGGGAGGCTGAGGGAGAATCATTTAAACCCAGGATTTTGACATCAGCATGGGCAACATAGTGAAACCTTGTCTCTACAAACAAATACAAAAATTAGTCAAGCATGGTGGCACTACCTATAGTCCCAGCTACATGGGTTGTCATGGTTGGGCAATAATCTTGCTTTGTTATCATTAAAACTGCAAAATAATGCCAATAACTGCATCTGAAAATATTAAATAAATACAACAAAATGGAAATTGACAAAATTGATAAATCTATGACTTTTGTGAAACATACTAAATTTAGTATATCTTACTAAATACAATTAAAATATTATTATAACTAAAATATATAAATATAATTAAAATAATATAAATATAAGTCTCACTAAAACTTAGAATAAACGAAAAAGTAACAAAACTAATTTCTGTGTGGTTACTGGAATCAGTCTTACTACCATATCATCATTCTTCAAAATATAAGGGATCCCTAAAAACAACTCCTCTAAACCAAGAACAGAAACCAATGTAATCATACTGCCAGTGGTAGGAAATACAATCCCAAGACAAAAGACAAACATAATTTAAATAAATAAAAATTATAAAACTTTACTGAATAATGTAAGTTTACATAGCCACTACGAAGAACTTAGCAATATCTAGTGGATTTGAAACTTTGAGAGCATGAATTAGACTTTTATTACTTCATTGAAGAAAAAAATACTGCTGTACTTCTCACTGTAACTTTATACACGAATTATCAACAGTATATCTCAATTTTAGACAGCATTTCCAGTCCAGTGCACTTAAAATATATAGTTCTGATATTAAAATAGTGTCATTTTAACAGTATGAAGTAACTGGCCCCAGATCATACAGTGAGATGGGTCAAAGCCAGGACTAAAAGCCATACCCTCTCTGAATCTAGTGTTTTTCACTGTATACCATCTAGCCTTTTATTAGTTAAACAATCAAAATGAACTGTACAAGATTCTAAGCAAAAGCAGAACTGAAAAATGATGAAATATACAGTTTTTAAAAATTATTGATGAGAAAAAATGGAGTCATAAAAAGAGAGTACTAGGTATGAAGAGCCAATTGACAGTAGTATTTAATTAACAAGAATATAAATTAAAATCTAGTACAATATTTCTGTAATGATGAAAATATCTGTATTTTAGCAACAGAAGCCAATAGCCACATGCAGATATTGAGCACCTGAAATATGGCTAGTGAGATTGGGGAACTGAATTAATTTTATTTCATTTTAATTAACTTAAATTTAAATAGCTACATGTTGCCAATGGCTAACCTATTGAATAGTGCAGAATTATAATGCATTTTTTAAACAGTAAGGAGTTCTCTAAATTAGAGCAGGCACCTTAACATAATAAGAAAGTCCAAATAATTAGGGAACACAATTTAATGAAAAAAATAGTACCTTTGTATTCATCAGGATGTTCTTCATATTCCATACAAAATGTAAGAAATTTCATTAGCATCCGCTTTTCTACCATAGTAAGTTGTTTGCTATTAAAGACATCTGCTCTGGAACAAGGAACCTAAAAAATATGATTTTAAGTTAAGAAACTGCTTCCTAATGATATAAGTATTCCAAAGTACATTTTTCCCCCCTCTACCTGTAACATGATTATTCTTTCCATTCTAGTCAGGCTGTTTCATGTTACCTTCCATCAGTTCTAATAGTACCTGTTAATTTCAGAGCTAATTAATTTGCAAGCTTTCTTACTTCATTCTATCAAGTTTCTCTTCATGCTATTAAAAGGCCAATGGCATATCATCCTAACAGGAAACAAATCTAGCTGTGCTACCTGAAACTAACACTTTCTCAATACCAACATCAAGGTGTGAAATAAACCACAAGAAAACTAGCACTAGAAATTTTAATTGAGAAAAGTTTACAATGTACACTTGTAAATCACCGTGCAGAATTGGAATTTACTGCTTTATCAGGAAAATAACTATCTTATTTGCTTATCTTTCCAAAACAAACCATAATAACTTAAGCTCATAGCCAGCATAGTACCTGTTCCACTTTTCCTTCTCGAAATGCAAGAATCCTGGTAATATTTTTAAACTCTGCATATCGGCTAACATTAGATTTGATTAGAAGATCAATTGGCAATCCTCGAGAATACAGCAGCTATACAAAGAAAATATTTTAAAGGATAAGATAAAAGATGAAATAGTGGAAAATTTATAAACACTAAGTGAAGGTACATAATTTTGCTATATACTTTAAATAATTTGTAAAAAGCATCATACCTATAAATATAATATGTAACACAATTTATTACTGTTTCACAATTGATTTTTGAAGGTCAAATTCCAAAAAACTCAAAATCCACAAATTTTTCAAGTTTTTGTACCACTTAATGCAAATATTAATATATTTCACTGCAGAAATATTAATGTGTTTAATTATAGAGTGCCTCCTCAGACCCTGCTAAGAATATAATCTAATAACTGCATAACAGCATATGTACTTCTTTACTTTCTAAAACAATTTTTAAAAAAATCTGAATGACAGAACATACCAGGCCCCAAGGATTTTGGATGAGACTAGGTCTATAAAAAGTCAGGTAGTTTATAAAAAGAAATCAGTCCAGTGGCCTTCCCTATCCCATCAAAAAAGTTAAAGATGTGTGATGCTTTGACACTGAAAGAGTCAAATTATAAGATCCCTCTATAATTCTAGCAGTCTGGATTTATATGAGATATGGTATGTATGTGAGAGACTAATTTAATCTTTCAACTCTCTCATAAGTAATATCAGAGTGACAAAAATAAACTGTATACCTAGTATGTTTTAAATTTAACGATTTGGTTAAATGCAACAGATTTGGCTATTTCCTATATCAAGATACCTTTAAATAATGACTATAACTTGATGTCAGAAATGAAAACGTTACATCTATAATAAATAAGTGGGAAAAAGAAAAAAATAGCTTGAATATGAAAGGAAAAGGTAATTTCACAAATCAATCTAAACCATTAGTCTGAGTATCCAACATGTCAGGAAAGACTTTTAGCAAATCAATACCAGTTAAGTAAAATTTTATAAACAATAGCAAATCTATCTGAAACAAGTACTTTCTTAGTACTACATTGAGCTGCAAAGTAAATTATGAGAAAAATAGCTCTAGAAATTTTAACTGAGCAAATCTTATTATTTGCATTTATAAATTTTCATACAGGATTGGAATTTACTACTTTATCAGGAAAATAACTATCTTATTTGCTTTTCTTTTCAAAACAAACCATAATAACTTAAGTTCATAACCAGTTATAATACTTCATCAGCATCATACCTGGTCTACTCTTCCTTCTCCAAGTATAAGAATTCTGGTAATGTTTTATCCCTTTTTAAAATGTTAACCATTTAATGAACATTCATTTAGTGCCCATTGGATCGAAACCAATGTATTCCAGGTTATTGAGGCAATCAGATACTCCTGGGAAATTTCATCTGTTCTAATAATTACAGTTATTATATCTAAGTTCAAGATATTTTGCTGATAAGCAACTTATGAAAACACTTTTGGATTGCAGAGATTTTTGGATTTGAATTTGAATTTGTTAGTTTAACATTGTGCAGAAAAAACAAAATTAACATCACTTTTTAAAAAAAACGAACCCATTTATGATTAACTATGGGATGCTACCTCATTAACCTCTTCCTAACACACTGTACAACTGATATAGCCAATGTTTTTAATAATATATTGGAAAGTCTTAATTCTATAACAATAAAAAGCAGGAGGCAGGGGAAGGATGGCGGCTGAGTCAGTTGGACTATGTGAGTCCCAGTGTGAGTGAGTGCATGAAAAATTTTGTATACATGCTGGTGAGCAGGTGGGTATGTGAATGGCTGACTGAGTGAGGGCTAGGGAGCAAGCGGCCAGATGTCTCCTGGTGGAGCAGCTGGGCTTGGATCCTAGCTCTTTTTTTAAAAAATCAACAAAACCCTCCCTGGGAAGAAAACGCTGGGAGAGACTGTCTAAGTGGGGGCTTGAGAGCAAGTGGTTAGGCCCCTGGTGCTGCAGCTTCTCTGCCTGGTCCCTGGCTCCTCCCAGGTCGCAGAAGCCGAGTACCATTTTTTTTTTAAATTGGCAAAAGTTTTCCTGTGAAAATCAATGGGGAGAGACTGTAGCCCCAGGGTCTCCCTCACCATTGGAAGGAGAGACTGCTGGCTCCAGGCTTTGCCTCACCACTTCAGCAGTGGGCAGGGAAAGGGCAGCAGGGGCTGCAGAGGGAGTCCAGAGGCAAAGTCTCACGGAAGAGGACAAGAGAGGCACTACACCGCCATCTTGAAGGTGGGACAGGAAAGTGCTCCAACTTGCTCACCAAGGAGCAACAGACCCAAACTCTGTGACTGGCAGATCAACTACTCAGGTACTGCTCATGACCCAGAGGGAATATACTGAAAGCACAAACTTCAGAGGAACTTGGAGAGTGCTGAGTTCCAGCCCCCACGCTCCCTACGCTGATCCAGCTGTGACACAAAGGGTGTGGCCAGAAAAGGATGAGGAAGGACTCCAAAGAGATCACTGGTGAGTCTGGGGCGGAACAAAACCCCCTCTTCTCCAGCAATCCTCTGAACTTCAGTTGCAATAGAACTCCATTCCAGCATAGGCCTGGCTGGGGCATCCCCTGTGAGTACATACCTGGGAAAAAGACAACCCTACACCTACTTCTCCACAGGGAGGAGATCTCCCTGACCATTCGAGAGTAGGAGAGGAGGACTGCAGCCCCATACACCCCCACTGCCCCTCCTCCTTCCCTGTTTTGAACACTGAGGAGAGAGTGAAAGAGGTGGCTCTGTAGGAGAGACCTGATTAGAGGAACAATTACAGAGTCTACCACAAGAGGGCAAGTTTTGTTTAAATTTTTAATTAAAAAAAATTTAAATTCTTTGACTATTGTTAGCTCATGTACTTATTAAATATTTTTCCTTTGTGCATGAATATGTGAGGGTATGATTTGCATTCTACCCCTAATTTTTTTTAATTTTTCTGTTTCTTCTTTTATTTGTTGTTTTCTGTTTATGTGTGTATATGAGGAATTGAGCATCCATCTTTCAATTTTGTTGTTGCTATTAGTTTGATTTTGCTCTTTCGTTCTTCTGGGGTTTACATATTTTCATTTTTTGTAAGTTAAGGCGTGTGTCAATATACATGTGAGGGTTTGATCTGAATTACCTTTTTTTTTCTTCCTGGTCGTTCTGTTTTTCTTCTCTATTCACTTTGTGCTAGGCATGTGTGTGTGTGTGGTTAGTTTTCTTGGTTTTTTGTTTTTGTTTGTTTTGTTTCACTTTGTTGTTATTCCAGTTTGTTTTGGGATGAGTGTGTATGTCTGTGTATGTATGTTTTCAATTGACTTTTGCATTGGTTTCTGCTTTGCATCATCATATAGAGTGGTGGTGGGGAGTGGGTCTCAGGGAACACATACCACAATAAGTGAACATTGTTATTTGCAAGTAGTTTCTGAATCCTAGCACCAAATCCCCTACTTTATTTGAATTTCAAAAACTACAAGAGAGAGCATTATATTTCAAAATAGAACAAATCCAGAGCCCAGATCAGGGAAGAATAGAGGACTGAGCAAACATCAGAAGGGAAAGCCTCTCCCACTGACACTGAATAACAGAAATAAAGAGAAAAACTAGAGATATGTCACAAACGAGGAAAAACCAAAGAAAGACCATAGGCAATTTCAAGTGTACCAAAGACAAAACTCCTGAAAAATTAGACTTTGGTGCCCAAACAATGGAAGTCATCAAGGAATAGCCTCAGAATACAACAGGGATTAGGGAATGGATGGAAAGAGTCAATAAGACACAAGAAAGACAAGATGCAACACTGAAAGAACTTGTAACAGAGATTTTGACAGTAAAAAATTTCATCCAGAAAATAAATAACAAGATGACATTCATGGAAAGCAAAATAAATCTAGCTGAAGAAAGAATCTCAGAACTTGAAGACCAGAACATGGAATTAACCCGATATGTAAAAAACATAGGAAGAGGACTCAGAAAGAAAGAACAAAGCATACAAGAGATATGTGATTGTATCAAGAGGCTGAACCTACGCCTGATTGGTATCCCAGAAGATGAAAGAGAAAAGGAGAAAAACTTGGAACAAATATTCCAGGAGGTAATCGAAGAAAACTTTCCCCATCTCACCAGAGATGTGACCAGCCAAGCACAAGAGATACAAGAGAACTCCCACAAGACATCAAAAGAGAAGACAAACCCCGAGACACATAGTAATTTGCCTACATAAAGTAGGCAGAAAAGAAAAAATCCTAAAGGCAGCAAGAGAGAAAGGTCAGACTACCTACCAGGGAAAACTAATCAGAATAGCAGCAGATCTACCAGCAGAAACACTACACACAAGAAGGGACTGGAGCCCTATGTTCAAAGTCCTCAAAGATAAACAATTTCAGCCAAGAATTTCCTATCCAGCCAAGCTCAGCTTCATCACTGATGGAGAATTAAAATACTTTCCAGACATCCAATCCCTAAAAGATTATGCAGCTTCCAGACCAGCCCTACAGGAGACTCTTAAAAAGGTATTAAGCACAGAAGAAAGAAAAAAAAAAAGAATGACCACACACTCTTCCCAAGAGAACAGCAGAGCACAGAATCAACAGAGAATACAATGCAATAGGAAATTTGAAAACACACACATACAACAACCTCAAAACCAAAAGAAAACAAGCAAAGAAAAAACTTTATATGAACCTCATGACAAGGATAAACAACCACAGTTCAATGATCAGTCTGAATATAAATGGACTAAATGCACCACTGAAAAGACACAGAATAGCAAACTGGATTAGAAATCAAGACCCAATTATTTGCTGCATTCAGGAAACTCACATCACTACAAAGGATGCACACAGACTCAAAGTTAAAGGATGGAAAATGAGTTTCCAGGCATATGGATCACAAAAGAAGGCAGGAGTTGCAAACTTAATATCAGACAAAACAACCTTTAGGCTATCAAAAATTACAAAGATACAAAAGGACACTACATAATGATAAAAGGTTCAATACATCAATAAGAAATACCCATCCTAAACATATATACACCCAGCACAGGAGCACCAGCATTTGTACAGTAAATACTAAGTAACCTAAAATAAGATATTGACTCTAACACTATTATAGGGACTTGAATAACCCACTAACAGTCCTAGATAGATCAACAAGACAAAAAAATCAACAAGAAAATTCAGAACCTTGACACTTGACCAAATGGACTTAATAGATATCTACAGGTTATTCCATATAACAACCACATAATATACATTCTACTCATCACCACATGGAACATACTCCAAGATAGATCAATTCTTGACCATAAATCAAGCACAAATTCCATAAGGTTGAAATCTGGCCAAGCACATTCTCACACCACAGTGGAATAAAAATAAATATCAACACAAACAAAATTTCAACACCAACAAAATTTTCCCAAAGCCCACAAAGATATGGACACTAAACAGCATGATGCTGAACAACTACTGAGTCAATACTGAAATCAAAGTAGAAATTAAAAGATTCCTGGAAACAAATGAAAATAAAGAAACATCATACGAAAACCTCTGGGATGCCATGAAAATAGTTCTAAGAGGGGAATTTATATCTCTAGGAGCACACATCAAGAAAATGGAGCCGGGCTCGGTGGCTCAGCCTGTAATCCCACACCTTGGGAGGCTGAGGTGAGTGGACTGCCTGAGCCCGCGGGTTTGAGACCCACCTGGGCAACTTGGTGAGACCTCATCTTTACAATAAATCAAAAAAATAGCCGCGCGTGGTAGCGTGTACCTGTAGTTCCAGCTACTTGGAAGGCTGAGGCGGAAGGATCGCTGGAGCCCAGCAGGCCGAGGCTGCGGTGGCCGGGAGTGGCCACTACACTCCAGTCTGGGTAACAGAGTGAGACGCCAACTCAAAAAAAAAAATAAAAAAGAAAAGAAAATGGAAAGATCATAAGTGGCGAGCCTAACAAATCACCTAAGGGAACTGGAAATAGAAGACCGCCAAACCCCAACTTTAACAGAAGACACCAAATCACCAAAATACAAGCCCAAATATGGGACATAGAAGACAAAAATATCGTACTAAGCATCAACAAAACAAAAAGCTGCTTCTTTGAAAGAATTTACAAGATTGATGGACCCCTAGCCAAAATGACCAAGAAAAAGAGAGAAAAAGCCCAGATAAACACAATCAAAAATACTAAAGATCAAATCACAACTGACCCCAAAGAAATATAAAAGATTATCAGAGATAACAATGCACACCTATATTAAAACAAACTTGATAACCTAAACGAAATGGAGGACTTCCTGACATCACACAATCTCTAGAGGTAGGAACAAGAAGACAATGAAACACTAAATAGACCAATAACAATGCAGGAAATTGACTCTGTCATATGAAAACTATCTACAAAAAAAAAAAAAAAAAAGACGTGGACCAGATGGCTTTCCAATAGAATTCTACAAAATGTACAAGGAGGAGCTGATACCAATTCTTTTGAAAGTATTCCAGGCAATTGAAAAGGATGGAATTCTCCCCAAATCATTCTACAAAGCTAACCTCACACTGATACCCAAGCTGGGTATATATCCAAAAAAATAAGAGAACTACAGGGCAATATCCCTTATGAATATAGATGCAAACATTCTCAAGAAAATTCTAGCAAATCAGATCCAAAAACACATCTCAAAATTTATCCACCATGAGCACATAGGCTTCACCCATAGGATGCAGGGCTGGTTCAACATTAGCAAAACCATAAATGTCATTAAACATATAAACAGATTTAAAAACAAGAACCAAATGATTATATCACTAGATGCAGAAAAAGCTTTTAATAAAATCCAGCATCCCTTCTTGATAAAACCCTCAAACACCTAGGTATAGAAGGAACAGGGACTTCCCGCAATATAGTGACGGGGCAACCTGGTCTGTGAAACCCTCTGCAAAGGAGAACTGCATTGGGTCTCTGGCTCTCGCCCCGGGGGCTTCGGACCCCAAAATCGCAGGCTGCTCTTCATACGGAGCTCGGCCGTTGCCACCGCTGGGGCATCGCAGCAGACTGGACAACCACTGCAGCGCAGATGCCACTGCTGCAGCCACCGCCGCCAGGAACACATCGCACCACCCGGGCTGGAGGCGATCCACAACTTCAGTTGAAGCCCCTTCAGGGAAGATCTGCTGGGATAGCTGTCACCTCTCCTGTGACAGACGTCCTGCCCGCCGTGAGTCTCCTGCCTGTGCCCTGAGGCAGGCACCATCTCCAGTGTCTGCTGGTTCCTGTCCAGTCCCGTGCCCTCTGGGACCAGCAGCTGATATATCACCACCTGCTGGCGATTCAAGGTAACAACACTGAAAGAGGAGAAACGAGCTTGAAAAAGACATAGGCCAGAGTGGTGAACGGAGAGTGATCTGAATTGTCCTTCACAGCAGACCAGGGGCAACTGACCCTAACTGCAAACTAATTTACCTGCTTGAAAAGAAAGCTAGAAATCAGAATTAAAAGGATACTGGAATTAAATGAAAAGTCTCAGAGTGTGCTTCATTGATTCTGTTAGTTTAATGACTTAATTCTATTCCAACTGTATTGTTCTTTTTTTTTCTCTTCCTTTTCTTCTCTTTTCTTCTCTGTGTAAACCACATCTTTGTATAGAGGAACAGCACACCAATAAGGTGGTTGTTTAGCTTGTATGTTAGCATCACTATATGTTTTATTTTTTTTTGTATGGCAGTTGGTTCATCAGTAGCTGTGGTCTATTGTTTTTATCTGTTTCAGTACGGGTCTCTCTCTCCATTTGCTGGCACATGTTAGTTTCTCCCCTTACTCCTCTATCTCTCCACCCCCCCCTTCAACCCACTGTCTGCTCCATTCTCTTCCCTCTGCTAACCACATTTTATTTCAGGGAGTAAACCTACAGCCCCACTGCACGGACAGATTCCAAGGCAGTGGAAAGTGGGTTCCAGATTATCCACACACCTGTCAGCGAATACCAGGAGCTGCAGATAGATTTTGAATCACAGATCCCCCCTTAAGTAAATCTCAAGACTGCAAAAAGGACCACCTCCAACCTACAGTGCAACTCCAGAATTGAACAAAATAAGAGGGCATACATAAAGAATAGGAGATTGAACAAACAGAAGTAAAACCAATCCCTTTACTCCTGAATAACAGAATTAAAGAAGATGGTGACGTGGAGGGAAGGAAGAAGTAGGGAGGGGGAAACTGCACAAATGAAGAAAAACCAAAAGAAGAATATAGGTCTCACACAGAACCCTGGGAGATCAGACACTGACAAAACAGATTCTGGAACACAAACAATGAAGAGTCCCCAGAATGACTGGTCATATGCAACAAACCCAGACATCAAGACATTAATGGAGAGAATTTAAAAAATTGAGGAGACAAGAGGAAAATAGAAAGGAGCTGATGTCAGAAATAACAGCAGTAAAGAATACTGTGATGGAAATGAATAACAGACTAATAAGCAAGGAAAGCAGAATTAGCCAAGCAGAAGAAAGAATCTCAGAGCTCGAAGACCAAAACACAGAACTAACCCAAACTGTCAAAAGTATAGAAAAGAAGCTCAAAAAGACTGAACAAAACCTGCAAGAGGTGAACGATCACTTCAAGAGACCAAACCTAAGAGTAATTGGGCTTCCTGAGACAGAGAGAGAAACAGAAGCCACACTGGAACAAACATTTCATGAAATCATTCAAGAAAACTTCCCTCATCTCATCAAGGATGAAAAAATTCAAACACAAGATATTCAGAGAACCCCTTCAAGACAACAAATGAGATGACCAACTCCCAGACACATAATAATTCACCTAACAAAGTAGCTATAAAAGAAAAAATCCTAAAGGCAGCAAGAGAAAAAGGCCAGACTACCTACCAGGGAAGACCAAATAGAATAGCAGCAGATTTATCCACAGAAAGCCTTCAGGCTAGGAGAGCCTGGAGCCCTATCTTCAAAGTTCTAAAAGAGAAACAATTTCAACCAAGAATAACCTACCCAGCCAAACTAAGTTTCATTAGTGAGGGAGAATTGAAATCTTTTCCAGATACCCAATCCCTAAGAACCTACGCTGCCACCAGACCACCTCTACAAAAAACACTTGAGAAAGTACTGAACACAGAAGAAAAAGAAAAAAGAACAACTACGTTCTTCACAAGAGTACAGGCAAAAGATTAAAAACACACATGAGCCAACTCCAGAATCCAAAGAAAGACAACAAACAAACAGGAACAACTCTGTAAGAACCTTATGACAGGGATCATCTCTTGCATTTCAATTATTAGCCTAAATGTGAATGGACTAAATGCACCACTGAAAAGACATATAATGGCAAAAAGGATAAAATATCATCAGGCAACAATCTGTTGCCTTCAGGAGACTCACCTCACTAGAAAGGACACCCACAGACTCAAAGTAAGAGGATGGGAAACAAACTTTCAGGCGAACAGAATACAAAAGAAAGGAGGAGTAGCGATCTTAATTTCAGACAAAATATCCTTCAGCTATTAAAAATCAAAAAAGATACAGAAGGCCAATACATAATGATAAAAGGCGAAATCCATCAACAAGGAATATCTATCCTAAACATATATGCACCCAACATAGGTGTGCCAACTTTCATAAAGCAACTTCCAGGAAAACTAAAGAAAGATACTGACTGTAACACCACTATAACTGGGGACTTTAATACCCCACTCACAACCCTAGACAGATCATCAGGACAAAAAAATCAGCAAGGAGATCCAGAACCTCAATGTGATTTTGGACCAAATGGACTTAATTGATACCTACAGAACACTCCATCCAAAGACCACAGAATATACATTCTACTCATCACCACATGGAACGTATTCTAAGATCGACCACATAATTGGCCATAAATCAAGCATAAGCAAATTTAAAAGGACCGAAATTCTACCATGCACCTTCTGGGACCACAGTGGAATAAAAGTAAACATTGACACCAACAAAGTCCCCCCAAAACCCACAAAGACATGGACACTAAACAGCATGATGC
>NW_007249373.1:83312-130689 GCF_000164805.1 Carlito syrichta
TGGAACAAGAAGAAATTGAGACCCTAAATAGACCAATAACAATCAAGGAAATCGACTACGGAATAAGAAAACTTCCTACAAAAAAAAGCCCTGGTTCAAATGGCATTCCAGCAGAATTCTACAAGACATTTAAGGAGGAGCTGATACTAATCCTACAGAAGGTATTACAGGCAGTTGAAAAAGACGGAACTCTCACCAAATCATTTTACGAAGCCAACATCACAATGATACCCAAACCAGGTAAAGTTCCAACAAAGAAAGAGAACCACAGGCCAATATCTTTGATGAACATAGATGCTAAAATTCTCAACAAGATCCTAGCAAACCGAATTAAGCAATACATCTCAAAAATCATTCATCATGACCAAGTAGGGTTCATTCCTGGGATGCAAGGCTGGTTCAACATTTGTAAAATCATAAATGTAATTAAATACATCAACAGATGTCAAAACAAAAACCACATGATTATATCATTAGATGCCGAAAAAGCTTTTGATAAAATCCAGCACCCCTTCTTGATAAAAACCCTTGAACATCTAGGCATACGGGGAACATACCTCAAAATAGTAAAAGCCATCTATGAGAAACCCACAGTCAGCATACTCCTAAATGGACAAAAACTGGAACCAATTCACCTGAAAACTAGAACAATACAAGGATGCTCACTCTCACCCCTCCTGTTCAACATAGTATTGGAAGTCCTGGCTAGAGCAATGAGAGAAGAGGAGGCAATCAGATGTATCCAAATAGGAAAAGAGGAAGTCAAGTTATCTCTCTTTGTAGATGATATGATTGTGTACCTTGAAAACCCAAGAGAATCTGTCAAAAGCTTCCTTACATTGATAAAGGCCTTTGGCAAAGTCTCAGGATGCAAAATAAATGTACAAAAGACAATCGCATTTCTCTACACCAATAATAAACAAAGAGAAACCCAAATAAACAACACAATTCCATTAAAATAGCCACAAAAAAATTAAATACCTTGGCATCTTCCTAATCAGAAACGTGAAAGACCTTTACAATGAAAACTACAAAACTCTGCTCAAAGAAATCAAAGATGACACAAACAAGTGGAAAAATATCCCATGCTCATGGATTGGAAGAATCAACATTGTGAAGATGTCCATCTTACCTAAGGCAATCTACAAATTCAATGCAATCCCCATCAAATTACCAGCAACATTCTTCTCAGACCTAGAAAAGACAACACAGGAATTCATATGGAAACACAAATGTCCAAGAATAGTCAGAACAATCCTCAGCAAAAAAAACAAAGCAGGTGGTATCACATTACCAGACTTCAAACTTTACTATAAAGCTACAATCATCAAAACAGCTTGGTATTGGTATAGGAACAGGCATACAGATCAATGGAATAGAATTGAGATTCCAGAAGCAAAACCTCAATTTCTCAACCAACTCATCTTCAACAAGGCCTCCACCACCTACCACTGGGGAGAGGAGAACCTATTCAGTAAATGGTTCTGGGAAAACTGGCTCACCACATGCAGAAGATTGAAACAGGACCCCTATCTATCCCCATGTACAAAGGTTAACTTCAAATGGATCAGAGACCAAAATGTAAAACCTGAAACCATAAGAACCTTAGAAAATGAAGGAAATACCCTCATGGAAATCGGAACTGGCATCCAATTCCTGAACAAAACCCGAAACCCACAGATCATAAGAGAGAAGATAGACAAGTGAGACCTTATTAAACTGACAAGCTTCTGCAAGGCCAAAGAAACCATCAAGAAAGCAGGGAGACAGCCTACAGACTGGGAAAAAATATTTGCCAACACCAGGTCTGACAAAGGCTTAACATCCTGAATCTACAAGGAACTCAAATGTGGTGAAAAGAAAAAAACAAACAACCCCATTATAAAATGGACAAAAGATATGAACAGACACTTCACAAAAGAGGACTTCCGAGCATCCAACAAACACATGAAGAAATGTTCAGCCTCACTAATCATCAGGGAGATGCAAATCAAAACCACATGAGATACTACCTAACTCCAGTCAGAATGGCAATTATCAACAACTCAAAAAATAACAGCTGATGGAGAGGGTGTGGCGAAAAGGGAACACTTCTACACTGTTGGTGGGAATGTAAACTAGTGCAACCTCTGTGGAAAGCAGTGTGGCGATTCCTAAAAGCTCTAAATATCAACCTCCCATATAACCCCGCAATCCCCTTACTGGGAATATACTCTGAAGAACTCAAATCACTCTATCAAAAAGATACCTGCACACGTATGTTTATCGCAGCGTTGTTCACAATAGCAAGAACCTGGAAACAACCATGCTGCCCATCAAAAGAGGACTGGATTAAAAAAATGTGGTACATATATACGATGGACTACTACGCAGCCATAAAAAAGAACAAAATCATGAATTTTGCAGCAGTCTGGATGGAACTAGAATCTATAATACTGAGTGACCTCTCACAGAAACAAAGATCCGAATATCACATGTTCTCACTCATATAATGGACCTTGAACATCCAATGTAATACTATAAGAAAATGACTGACAGTTCTGGGAAACTATGGGGGGGGGGATTGGATTAACAGTAGCAAATATCTGTCTGGGGATGGGGAAGCACTTCTTATCAACAGGGTGCCTGAATGAAACATACTTGTACACCTAACCCTTAACTGTACCCCACAAAACCATAATAAAAAATATTGATTAAAAAAAAAAAATCAACCAGCAAGCTCCAAACCTGCTAGACATGAAACGTGAGAAAACAAAATAGCCACAGACCACTTTCCTGGAAATGCAAGATAGTAATTGATTCACACCTTTACCCCCGCCAATCCTCTCTTTATGAAGTTATTGGTTTACAACCCCTGCTTGTCATGTATACCCTGGAGACAATTTGTACTTTGAAAATCTGGTTTTGCTAAATACAACCTTGCAAATTTCAAAGAAAAATGTATAGTCATACAACCCAACACCCCTTCCTTACCTAAACTTACATATAAAATCCCTCCCCTCTTTCTCTGGGTTGCTCAGCCTTGGAGCAGTAGCCCACTGAGTCACCCTGGTGCTAATAAAATGCTACTTTCTAAGATAAAAAAATTAAAAAATTAAAAAATAAAGCATAGGTTCTAAATTAACTCTGCTAAAAAAGAAGAATTGGCAAACTTCATGGCCTTAACTGTACTGGGGCTCAAATTACAGTTACATATAAGAATTTCACTAAATGTAAAGGTACCCCATATTCTTAGGGGAGTTACCAAATGTAAAATAGAGGAGAAACAGGTATGCCATATCTTAACCATCTTAACTAATGCCTTGTCTAAATCCTCCATGGTTTTAGCACCTATGGCCTTAACATATCACATAGTGGACATAGATTTCTGACCCAATGAAAAATAAACTGCATCAAAATGAAATCTTTGACATTTAAAATTAGTATGAAAAAATGGAATCCCATGGACTTAAAATGGGACCTTCACCCCCACCAGATTAAAACAGTTACTATGTCCTAATATAGATTAAAACAAGGCCTACAGAAAGTAAGACTCATTTACATGTATATTCTTCTATTTAATAATGATACTTAGTGTTACTATTTTTTCTTTTGTTGCTTTGCTTTTGGTGTCATAACTAAGAAGATTTTACTTAATCCAAGATCATGAAGACTTAGTGTGTACTATGCTTCTTCTAAAGGTTTTATGGTTTTAGCTCTTGCATTTGGGTCTGTGATTCACTTTGAGTTAACTTTTATGTATAGTGTAAGGAAGAGTTAAAAGTTTATTCTTTTGTATATGGATATCCTGTTGCCTCATCAACATTTGTTGAAAAGACTATTCTTTTCCCATTGATATAAGCTAGCATCCTTGTCAAAAATTAATTGACCTTAAATATAAGGATCTATTTCTGAATTTTCAATTCTAGTACATTGATCAATACATTTATCCTTATGCCAGTAGTATACTTTCTTCCTTGCTGTAGTTTTATAGTTAAGTTTTCACACTGGGAAGTGTGAGTCCTCCAACTTTGTCTTTTTCAAGATTGTTTTGGTTATTCTGGATCCCTTGCATTTCCATATGAATTTTAAAGTTAACTTGTCAAATTCAGCAAAAAAAAAAAAGCCAGCTGGGATTTTGATAGGGATGATGTTAACTCTAGATCAATTTGAGTTATGTTGTCATTTTAATAATATTAAATCTTAAAATCCATGAACATGGGTTGTTTTTCTATTTATTCAGGTCTTCTTTAATATTTCAATGTTTATAAACTCTTGTGAATGAATGGAATTATTGTCTTAATTTTATATTTGGATTGTTCATTGCAAATATATAGAAAATCAATTAAAAAAAAAAAAAGAAGGAACATACCTCAAATTAGTAAGTGTCATTTATGATAAACCCACAGCTAACATATTGCTAAATGGACAGAAACTGGAAACATTTCCCCTGAAAACTGGAACAAGACAAGACTGCACACTCTCACCCCTCTGGTTCAGCATTGTGCGATAAGTTCTAGCTTGGGCAATTAGACAAGAGAAGGAATTCAGGGGTATCCAAATAGGAAAAGAGGAAGTCACGTTATCCCTCTTTGCTGATGATATGATCCTATACCTTAAAAATCCAAGAGAATCTGTCAAAAACCTGCTTGCACTGATAAAAGATGTTGGCAAAGTCTCAGGATACAAAATAAATGTGCAAAAGACACTTCCATTCCTATACAGCAACAAAAAGCAGGCAGAGACCCAAATTAAAAGCACAATCCCACTCAAAATATCCACAGGAAAAAAAGGAAATGCCTTGGTATGTTCCTAACCAGAGAAGTGAAAGACGTTTACAATGAGAACTATAAAACACTGCTCAAAGAAATCCAAGAAGAAACAAACAAATGGAAAAATATTCCATGCTCATGGATAGGAGAATCAACATTGTTAAGATGCCTATTCTACCAAAGGCAATCTACAGATTCACACAATACCCATTAAGTTACCAACATCATTTTTCTCAGATCTGGAAATGACAATACAGAAATTAATGTGGAAACCTAAGTGACCACGAATAGCCAAAACAATCCTTATCAAAAGAAACAAAGCAGGAGGTATCACACTTCCAGACTTCAAATTTACTATAAGGCTATAGTAATCAAAATAGCTTGTTATTGGTACAGGAACAGGCATATATACCAGTGGGACAGGATAGAGATTCAGGAAGCAAAGCCTCAATTTCTCAACCAACTCATCTTTGACAAAGCCTCCAACAACAACCACTGGGGAGAGGAGAACCTATTCAGTAAATGGTGCTGGGAAAACTGGCTGACCACATGCAGAAGATTCAAACGGGACCCCTACCTATCACCACATACAAAAATTAACTCTAAATGGATCAAAGACCTAAATATAAAACCTCAAAGTATAAGAATCTTAGAAAACGCAGGAGACACCCTTACAGAAATTGGAACTGGTAACCAGATCCTATTTGGAACCCTAAATGCATATACCTTAAGAAATAAGATAGACAAGTTGGAAAAAAATATTTGCCAACTGTATATCTGACAAAGGCCTAACATCTAGGATCTATAAGGAACTCAAACGTGTCAAAAGGAAAAAAACAAACAGCACCATTAAAAAGTGGGCAAAAGTCATGAATAGACACTATTCAAAACAAGATACACGGGCAGCCAACAGACACATGAAAAGGTGCTCAGCCTCACTCATCATCAGAGAAATGCAAATCAAAACCACACTGAGATACCACCTAACCCCAGTAAGAATGGCCATCATTAATAAATCAAACACAACAGATGCTGGCAAGGATGCAGAGAAAAAGGAAGGCTTCTACGTAGCTGGTGGGAATGGAAACTAGTGCAACCTCTTTGGAAGACAATGTGAAAATTTCTGAAAGAACTAGAAATTGACTTTCCTTCCAAATGACCCAGTAATTCCCCTATTGGGAATATACCTGGAAACTCATAACATTCTACATAAAAGATACCTGCACATGTTTGTTTGCTGCAACTCTGTTCACAATAGCAAATACACGGAACAAACCATGTTGCCATTCGAAGATGGACTGGATAAAAAAATATGGTACATATACACAATGGAATATTATGCAGCCATAAAGAAGGACAAATATATGGACTTTGCAGCAACTTGGATGGATTTAGAGCAATCATACACAGTGATCTATCACAAAAACAAAGAGAGTACCACATGCTTTCACTCATAAGTGGACCTTGAACAATTATTATAATACTATAAGAAAGGGATTGGCAAAATGGGAATCCCTAGTGGGAAACTGTCAGAATAGGTGGGGTGGGTTTGGCAGTTGAGGGAAACTGCTAGGGGAGGGAGGGACATACCTCATCAACAAGGGTACCTGCATAATCAACATTTGTATACTTAACCCTGAATTGTACCCCACATCTTTATAACAAAAAATAATAATAAAATAAAAAAAATAATAAAAAGCAGGTACTTTGAAAATCTCATTTGTTTAAAAACAAACATTTGAGACTTAAGGATCCCTCAAAAGCCATAATATTTTCAAAATATTAATATAGAAAACATGTATTTTTATTTAATAAGATCTAATAAAGTTTAAGATTTAATGCCAGCTTAAAAATAATGCATTTAATCCTGGTCTACATGGGTAGTGAGTGCCAGCTAAAAGTCCAAACTTCACCTGCATGCAGCCTACTTATGTAGTTAATCCTCACTATGTAGTTAATCCTCACTTTTACCACACATCTCTGTAATAAAGTAAAATAGCAAAACTCTAAATAAATAAAAAATAAAAATGGTTTTAATATATCATTGAAACACGAAAACAAATTTCAATTAAAACTGAACTAGACTATGGTTTTTGAAACTCAGAAATAATGAATGTATACCATTTTTAAACCTAAGCCTTTTTTTCACCACCCTCTAAGCAATCTACTACAGCAATTTCACAGTGATGAGAGGCTAGAGAACACTTCAATTTGATAAAAAAGTAATGGAATTAAAATTAATAATTAACAATTTTTGCTTCAGTTGACATGGTGTTTCCATAATTATAGAAATGAGTTTTAGTGCTTACTACGGCAGCACATATACTAAAATTGGAACGATACAGAGAAGATTAGCATGGCCCCTGCACAAGGATGACATGCAAATTTGTGAAGCGTTCCATATTTAAAAACAAAAGAAATGAGTTTTAAATGTAAAGACCGCATCTTTGATTATTTTCTCTGTGAGTTTGAGCAGTATAAAACTATGTATTTTATTTAACTAACATACCCTGAGCTATACTTTTTTAAAGGCTATCGTACATGGATATGTTTTGCAAACTGTAAAGCCCACGGTAGCTGTTAAGTAATTACACCATGATGCCTTTGAGATGGAATCCATGTAGAAATGTCAAGTAGTTGGGAGACATCAAACTAGACTGTAGGAAAGAGTTAGGGCTTAAAATAGATATTTGGCAATCATCCTAAACTTAGATGTGATAACTGCAATTATTAGAATGGATTAAATTTCCAAAGAGTGACTAACTGCCTTAATAACATGAAATACACTGCTTTTCATCCATTGGGCACTAATGAATGTTCATTAAATGACTAACATTTTTTTAAAAAGACAGTAAATATGCCATTTTTTTTGCAAGATATATACTGTATTTCAGCAAACATAAAGGTCTGAAGCTTCTATGAAATAGCTTTGATTCTTTATATGTGTGTGTGTGTGTGTGTGTGTGTGTGTGTGTGTGTGTGTGTGTGTATGTGTGTGTGTGTGTGTGTCGTATATGTACCAAAGCTATTTCATAAACGTCTTGAACCTTTATGTTACCTGAAATATGTTACCTGAAAATTTGGGGGTACAAGTGCAGGTTTCTTAGAGATATATACTGAAATAGCCTTGATTATTAACCACACTTATATCATCATTTACGTAAAGTATTCCAAATTCCAAGTAACTAATTAAAAATGGAATTTTCAGAACAAATCCATTTGTTATTTTACTATTTCTATTTTTTTGTTTTGTTTTGTTTAACTTATTTTATAGAGTACTGCTTGCTCATAAAAACAGGAAGGTTATCAGTGAGCTAGAATTAAACTTCCAGCCAGGCGCAGTGGCTCATGCCTGTAATCCTAGCACTTTGAGAGGCCAAGGCAAGAGGATCGCCTGAGCCCAGGGGTTCATGACCAGCCTGGGCAACTTGGAGAGACCTTGTCTCTACAATAAATCAAAAAATTAGCTGGATGTGGTGGTGCACACCTGTAGTACCAGCTACTTGGAAGGCTGAGGCAGAAGAATCACCTGAACGCAGCAGGTCGAGGCCGCAGTGGCCATAAGCATGCCACTGCACTCCAGCCTGGAGGACAGAGTGAGACTCCAACTCAAAAAATAAAAATAAAAAAAGAATTAAACTTCCATCCAGAGACAAACAGCCAAGGTGGGAAAAGGGACAGATTTCAAAACATGGCAGGATCAAAGATATAGAGTAGGATCAAGGCAATAGGCAACTCAGACCGTGACAGAATCAGACACAGAGTGCTATTTGACAGAAAGTAAAATGGGTAAGAAGATATTAATATTTTTAGGCATCAAGTACAAAGTGAAGAGTATAAGGATATGGAATTACATCAGCAAAATGTGAGGGACATGCTTTGGTCCCTCTCTATCTCCTATCACTTGGAACTTGAAGAAAGTACATTAAAATGAAAAGCCTGGTTTTGAGGCAAGTCTGATGTTATTCACTCTCCTACTTCTCAATTTCTTATTGTTGGCCCTCAATTTATGGAATTTGCTCTGCTTTTCTCTACTTTTACCCAGTCCTACATTGCAACCTTCTAAAGCCATGATCCTTTATCTTACTGGTTTTCTATTCTTTTGCACTAAAATAGTCTTGCTTCCTATATAAATCCAGTGCAACTGTAACCTTCTGAAACCCAGGGGCCTTCCTTATGGGAAGTCCTGCTTCCTATAAACCCAGTGCAACATTGTACTCTTCTAAGACCCAAGGATGGAAAAATAGTCAAAGACAATAGCATTCTTCCTAGCATTCCTGCTTTCCACTGTTAAATTATCCTCCAAGCCTCTCATACCTGAATATATGATTTTTAAAAATGCACTGATTTATTTAGTATAGTCATCAATCATACAGATGTCAAAATAGTTACTATATATAAAGGCTAACAGAGTTTAGGTAAATTGACAGAATTTTTCTTTCAAAAGAATTCACAGTGTCCATGTGTTAGGAGACTATTAGGATGTACTATGTGCTCTAGTACAGAAGTATTCTTTAAGTAAAAAAGTACTCTTAGTATAGACTAAAAACACATTAGAAGCATTTTAATGTGTTTTTAATCTGTATTTAAGGAACATTTTAAATGAATTATAAACTTCTGGCTACTATCTCTTTATAAAAATAATACCCTGCGATTCAGAAAATAAAATCATAAAAATTGGGTTTATAGGCCCAGATGCTATTTTCAATCAACTAGAAGTTAGTACTTACTTTTGATACTAAGTCAATATTAAATCTCCTGCCTTCTTTAATAATTTGCGAGTAAGTAATCCTATTTTTCTTTGGTTGCTCTGCAGTATCTTTTGCTGTAGGCACATTTTCACTTGTTTCCTCTCCTGAAGTTGATGGTACACACGTTTTATTATCACAATGATTTTCTTTCTCTCCTATCACTTTATCGCCATTTACTTCTAGAGTACTCTCTGGAGCACTGTTTGGAGTTTGCTCTGCAGGCATTTCACAGTTACCAGAGCCTAATGACTCATCTTCTGTAGGCAGGCAGGAAGAATCTGCAGCTTCTGAGGAGTTTGCAGATGTCACAGAGGCATGATTTTTCTGCAGTGCGCCAGCTTCTTCGACATCTTCATGCAAATCCTGACTAATAAGAAATTATAATAATCAACACTATGTTTTTGATAATTGTACTTCACTACATTTTTACACTGCTTTAATTTTCATGGCAATTTTTCTTCCTTTCTTTCTTTCTTTTTGAGTTGGAGTCTCACTCTGTCGTCCAGGCTGGATGCTGTGGCACGCCCACGGCCACCGCAGCCTCAACCTACTGGGCTCAGGTGATCCTTCCACCTCAGCCTTCCAAGTAGCTGGAACTACAGGCCCACGCCAGCACACCTGGCTTTTTAAATTTATTGTAGAGATGAGATCTCGCCAAGTTGCCCAGGCTGGTCTCAAACCCCTGGGCTCAGACAATCCTCTTGCCTCAGCCTCCCAAAGTGCTGGGATTACATGTGTGAGCCACCACATTCAGCCAGGCAATTTTTAAATTCTTTACCCCTTTTAATCAAGTTTATATACATTTTGCCTTATGTGACTGAACCGGACATTAAACATTTATCTTAAGGTTTCAGTACAATACGAAACATAATTAAGATGCGCAAAATACACATCAAGATTTCACATCACGTGTACATTTAGGAGAATTTAAGGCAGACTGGGGAATTGTACTGTAGAAGCAAATCAATAAATTGATTAAGAACACAGCCTTCAGAAATAACACATCTGGGTTCAAACTTTGACCCTATGACTGACAAGTTAGCTCTGTGAACTTGGAACTCATCCTCTCTGAGACCACCTAAATTACCCATCTATAACATAGAGATACTATTACCTACCTCTCGAGGTTGTTTTGAAGATTAAATGAGATATTGCATGCAAAGAACTTGGCACATTGCCTGGGACACAGCAAATGCTCAACACTAGTAATTATCAAAGATGATTATTATTGAGTTCTTGACTTGGTGGTATGACAGAGGTACCTTCAGTAAAGGGGAAAAAATACGCTCTGAAAAGTTTAAGTTGGCCTATCACAATGTGGTACAGTGATACTGTGAAATATACATTTGGTCTTCATCCCCAAAGTGCTGTCTTTGTATGCTGATGTAGACTAATAGCTTTGGAGTGGGGCTGGTCTTCAGAAAGACAAAGGCATGATTAAAGGTTTGGAACTTTCAGCCCTACCACTCAATCTCTAGGGAGGAGAGAGGGGCTGAAGATCAAGTTGATTACCAGTGGTCAATGGTTTAATCAATCATGCCTACATAATGAAACCCTCATAAAAACTCAAACGAACAGGGTTCAGAGCTTTCAGATAAATGAACAGAGGTTCCTGAAGGATGGCACGCCCAGGAAGGGCATGGAAGCTCCATGCCCTTTCCTCCATACCTCACCCCACACATCTCTTCATCTGTATCCTTTGTAATAACCTTTACAATAAACCAGTAAAAGTAAGCAAGTGTTTCCTTGAGTTTTGTGAGCCACTCCAGCAAGTTAATCAAACCCAAAGAGGGGTCCATGGGAACCCCAACTTGAAGCAGGTTGGTCAGTAGCTGTCTAGGTTTGAACTTGCAACTACTGTCTAAAGTTGTAGAGGAAGCAGTCTTGGGGACTGAGCCCTCAACTTGTGGGATCTCCAGGCAGACAATGTAGGTTTAAAATTGGAGGGTGCCAAGTTGGTACCCACTGCTTGTCGGTGGGGGAAAAAACCCTACACATTTGGTCACAGAAGTCTTCCATGTTGATTGTTGTGAATGTGAGAGCCGAGGAAAAACAAGGTTTGAGAATGATTTCCAAAACAGTTATCTAACAGAATCCTTCTGTATTCTTTCCAGTCGTACATTGTTTTAGTATTGGTATTTATTACTCTATTGGAAGCCCCATCTCCAAAGTAATTACTAGGGTTAACATTCTCAGGCCATTATTGTCTTGGTTGATACAACAAGCTCCCATTCAGTCTACCTCCATCATTAATTTCTTCATGATATTTTATTATCCACAGAACCCACTATTTTCACTGATTTGCCCTACTGCTCAGTACCTAGTAAAAAACCAGTTGATTGTTCAAGAATTAACAGTAGCCCTTATATTAAATCTAAACCCATCCCATAAAAATCTTCCTCTTCCTGTCTCTAAACCAAATCACCTTCTTTACTTACTAATTTTCTAGTTCCATCTCCACCTACTTTCCAACATGGCATCTCCAATTCCCAATTTATCAGCTCTAATCTTCATATTTTAGCCTATATCATTTGTTTCCTCTGGGTTATTCTTCCCATTCCCCATATCACAATTCCCCCATTTCCAAACATACTTTAACTATTTTAAGAAAAAGTTTAAATTTCACTTCCAAGAAGTCTTCCTTAACCTACCCACTCTCATCAGTCTATTATTTCATTTTCCTCCAATACATATATAGAGTTTACCTTGCATTTATTTATCAATTCCTTTTTTAATAGTTTAGTTGTCCAGCATATGCTTCATCTCCTGAACTAGACTTTCATTCACTTTAGGGAAGACCCTAACACCACTTCTTCTGTACCCCACACAACACCTACTGCATTGCTCTGTAGATGATGTATCTAATAAATGCTTGATGAATGCAATAGGATATTTTTGTTTCAAATATGAATCAAATACATTGCAGAAAACACACAAAAAAATTAGGTCACGGAAAAACATTATATTGTAAATTCAAAAGTCTGGGTTCAGTGAAAAAAAGATGGCTTATTAAAATCAACACAATAGGCCATTGCTTTGCTAGGCTCTGGTGTGACCATGTGTTCTTTGAGCTATGGCTGTTGCCATGCTTCCTGGCTTTGGTCCCCTCTGCCACCTTGGGGAGGTGAATCTTCTCTTTCTGTCTCTCTAATTTACTTTTCAATATACTATATTTTCAAAAATAAAAATAAAAAACAAAATTAACACAATAAACACAACAAAAAAGGAAAAATGACAATAAAATAGTACTCATATGTCAAGAAATAAAATGACATATTTACTGTTAAATGAAAAAACAAATTGATATCATTAATGTTACAGCAATAGTTTTCAGATCTAGACAAAGATACCTAGGTTTTCTGCATTCCCATGATGAAAGTTCTTTGGCTACATAAACGCACAATAGCATCACTGCTATTAACAAACATTAAAAATGAAGAGCAATAATATCAAATGTGATTTGTATATTTTCTACAGAATTGTTCATACTTTGTATTCAATTTCATTATTTTGAAAACCAAAACTTAAGTGGATTCCTTGAGGAATCTAAGGTGAAAACTTTCAGCAAAAATTTTATGCTTAAGTTTTAAAATAAGAAATAACAGAATAATTCATTACACTTTACAGATAAAACAGATGGCAACCTCTCTTAATACAAATCACGATGATGACACCACAGAAACAGCACAGCAACTGATCTAGGCAGTGGATCTGTCTGTTACATTCTGCAAAAGAGGGCTTGAATGTAATGCATTACCAATGCTAGACAATATGGAAGATAATAAGTCATAATACTTAACGAAAGGTAATGTGTAAGAAAAGAAATTATTCTTTGGGAAATTTTTCTACAACCACAAACTTTTGCTTTACTGGTCTCTACGTCATAATTTGGTTAAATTACTAGCCTTGCAGAAAACACAAGCAATAGAAACACAATATTAGCCCAGGCAACATAGTGAGACCCCCATCTCTACAAAAAATAAAAATAAAAAATTAGCTGGGTATGTGGCATGTGCCTGTAGTCCCAGCTTCTCAGGAGGTTGAGGTGAGAGGATTACTTGTGCCCAGGAGCTTGAGGTTGCAGTGAGCTGCAATGATTATGCCACTACTCTCAGCCTGGGCAGCAGAGTGAGATCCAACTCAGAAGAAAAAAAGAAAGAAAAAGAAACACAATATTGTCCTCACTTTCCATTGAAAACAACTACCATATTTTTGGAGTTCTGTCAAGGCTGAAGTTAATACCTAATGAGAAGGCATTTAACTTTTAGGTAAGGTATACAAGAAAACTCCACTTAAGCAAAATTCTGTTCATCAGAAAGGGCTATCTTCCCCCAGATTTAAAACTGTATACTGTGGTAAAAGATATCATCTTTAAAAGACATTCAAACTTTCAAAGAAAACATCAGAATTAAATAATAGCTCAATTATATTAATTTAGTAATTTAAATATATTTGAAAACTATAAAAACACATTTGCCAATTACAAAATAATGTGGCTGAATTATAAGCCTTCAAAAGTACCTTTGAGTTATAAAATATTACAACAGTTTTTATACAGACACTTCTCAACTTATGATGGGGCCACGCACTGATAAAATCATCATAAGTTGAAAGTATAGCAAGTCAAAGTATATTTAATACCCCAATAAACCCACTGTAAAGCTGAGACATTGTAAGTCAAACCTTCAGAAGCCAGGGACCATCTGTTAAGGAAAACAATTTGCATTATTAGTTTTTATTAAAAGTTTCACTATCAAAATAGATTTCACAAATTAAATGTCATTTACATTGTTAATTTGAATTCCAAAGGCCATTTAAAATATAGTATAACAATATTTTTTAGGTAATTTTTACCTAACTAAAACCACTGAATACTGCTTTGTGTAAGTGTATTTTTTTTTTTTTTCCAAAATCTGCATGTAACACTGAGAATTGGGGAGTATAAATTCTGGTATTATCTAGTACTACTTATCAATTAACAGTACTAACAAAGAAACACCTCAAAATGAATGTATCTTATTAATGCCTTGTAACAGTCAGTCTTTTAGATGAGTCAAATGAAAAACTGCCAACCAGCTGGATAATTTATTCAGCACAGGTGTTTACCATTCATTTTTCAAACATTTGCAGCTTTTTTCCCCTCAACAGCTTGTTGCAGAAGTCACATTATTTTACTTCGATGTATATACACTTTGTTCTAAGGCCATTCATTTCTGATTTTCACAATATATGTTATACTGCTACCCAGCTGTTTATTCCAAAACAAATATTTAATGACTACTCATAAGAAGTATAAAAATCAGGCTATTCCAAAACTGTTCTAGAAAACAGAATATTAAAAAATTGAAATCAATTTTGACTTGCTGCAAATAATATATTGGTAAATATATTTCCCTATTTGTTATCACTTAAAACCACATACTGCAGAATATAGTTGAAACACCAACCTCTTGTCACAGTTATCCAAGAACAAAATTTAATAAGATGGAATACAGCAGTATTATTGGTTATCTACTCAATAACCATTACCCCATTACTCCTTGCTACAACAGCCTCAATTTTTTTCAGTATCAGACTGAAAGTACCCAGTCCTAAGGCATGAATAATGACAAATCAAAACCTAATATGGTAATTTCATTTATCTTTGCTGGTGATTGACATATCAGTGAGTACATTAACCAGTTTTAGCCAATGAGCTAAGAAAGAATCTGCTGGAGGCTCTTGGTGAAGACTTTCAGTATAATAAAAAAGTATAAACATGTTAGGCAAAACTCTTTCCCCTTTCTTTTTCATGTTTAGAGATTTTTTTGTTATGTGAGAACTGGTTTGGAATTGTAGCAACCATCGTGTAACCCTGGATGGAAAGCTAAGAGAAGGGTGGAGCAGCTGCCAGGTGCTCTGATGTGTTCAAGTAGCACAATAACAAATCTTCATGGTACCCACCAACATGCCCACCTATCTACAAGTTTAAATCAATTGTAATTGGGAATTGTGTCACTTCTGGGCTAAAACAACTTACTTGTACACAGTGATAAGTAGCTTCCTCTAAATTGGAAAAATAACAGGTGATTTTACATTTCTTTTATTTGTATTCCTTTCTTATTGGTATTATTCCACTGATGATATTGTTCAAGAAACTCGTTGCTTGTATAATTTTAAGTTGAAATTTCAGTACTCAAAATAAATAAGCAGAATTTTAGAATCTTGTTACGAAAAATCCTTATTTTTGACATCAATTCTCCAGAGTTAGTTCATTTGAATCTAAGAAGCAAATTTTCATCCTGCTCTAACTTACATCAGAAAAAGAGAAACAATGTTCAATAACATGCAACAAATAGGGCAGAAAAGGTAAAGTTACTGTCAATATTTTGGAAAGATAAAATCTCTTCTCATAAAGAAACTACATGACATTATGCAACTAACAAGCAACAATTTTTTTTTTTTTTTTTTTTTTTTTTTGAGTTGGAGTCTCACTCTGTTGTCCCAGACTGGAGTACAGTAGCCCCTCCTGGCCACCGCAGCCTCGACCTGCTGGGCTCCGGGATCCTTCCACCTCAGCCTTCCAAGCAGCTGGAACTACAGGCGTGCACTACCACGTCCGGCTAATTTTTTGATTTATTGTAGAGATGAGGTCTCACAAAATTGCCCAGCAATTTTGAACCCGTGGGCTCAGGCAATCCACTCAACTCAGCTTCCCAAGGCACGGGATTACAGGCTGAGCCACCGAGTCCGGCTACAAGCAACAATTTTTAACGACAGAATTATTTGAGTTTATGTCACTTAAGTGTGAATTAATGTACTGTGCCTTTTCATGGTCTGTTGAAAAGTCAAAACTAGAAATAATTGCTACTTTTATTCTCACATAAAAACTACAAAAATATTCTATGGTGAGAAGGGGCATAATTCTCATACACTATTGGTAGAAATGTAAATACAGCCATTATGGAAAACAGTATGGAAGTTCCTCAAAAATTAAAAATAGAGCTATTATATGATCCAGCAATCCTCACCATGGGATATATATCCAAAGGAAATGAAATTTGTATGTTAGAGAGGCATCTATACTCCCATATTTTCTGCTGCACTATTCACAATTGCCAAGATATGGAATCAAGCTCAGTGTCCATCAACAGATGAATGGATTTTTTAAAAAGTGTGGTATATATACATGATTGAATACTACAGAGCCATAAAAAAAGGGTGAAATCCTATTATTTGTGACAATATGAATGGGCCTAGAGGACAATATGTTAAGTGAAATAAGCCATGCACAGAAGGACAAATACTGCATGATTTCACTCATATGTGGAATCTTAAAAACTTTATCTCCTAGAAGTTGAGAGGAGAATAGCGGTTACCAGAGACTGGGAAGAACAGAAGAGACTGGTCAACAAGTATGCTATAATTAGATAGGAGGACTACCTTCTGGTACTCTATTGCACACTAAGGTGATTATAGTCAACAATAATGCATTATATATTTCAAATGCCTGGAAGAGAAGATTTTTAATGCTCTCCTAACAAATAAATGATAGATGTTTTACAGTGATGAATTTGCAAATTAGCCTGATTTCCTCATTCCACTATACACACACACACACACACACACACACACACACACGTATCAAAGCATTATATTGTACCCCATGCATATATACAATTATTATATGTCAATTAAAAAAAAAATCCCATGACATATAAACTACAGCCTCTACAACTAAAGAATATTGGATTCATCTCATACCTTCCTAACACTGGCAGTTAGGCACTTTAATTTTCGATTACAGATATGATTACATTGCAATATATATAGGATTCTAGCAAATTAAAGTAAATGCACTGCCTTAGGTGTCAGTCTTCACAAAAGGAATATTTTATTCATTTGGTGGGATGGATCCCACAGTGTACATATATGTGTTTACCTGCTGACTGAAATACAACATGATACAAAGGAAATAGTAAAGGTGTTGATGCTGTTGTTGTTTAGAGATGGGATCTTGCTATGTTGCCCAGGCTTGTCTTGAACTCCTGGCCTCAAGCCATCCTCTCACCCTGGCCTCCCAAAGTACTGGGATTACAGGTATAAACCACTGTGCCCAGCCTTAGCATAGGTTATGTGTGTGTATGTGTGTTTTGTCGGGTTGTTTTTTTTTTTTTTTTTTTTTGAGTTGGGAGGTCTTACTCTGTTGCCCAGGCTTGAAGGCAGCCTCAAACTCCTGGGCTCAAGTGATCCTCTTGCCTCAGCCTCCCGAATAGCTGGGACCTCAGGCACACGCCACCATACCTGGCCAATTTTTATTTTAATTTATTTTGTACATACAAGGTCTCACTATGTTGCCTAGGCTAGTCTTGAACTCCTGTGTTCAAGCAATACTACCACCTCAGCCTACCAAAGTGCTTGGATTATAGGCATGAGCCACTATGCCTGGCCCCTAGCATAGGTTTTTGATTTAGATAAACATGGGTGCAAATCCTAGCTCTGCTATCTCTTGCTTTCCTGAGCTTCAGTTTATTTGCCAGCAAGATAAACCTATAGCTTATTCACATGGCTGTGGCACAGAACAAATGAAATTAATATGTAAAGCTACAGGTTACAACATTTGTCACAAAGATAATGTCCAACAAATATTAGTCGTTTTTCACTTTTTTGCCGTAAGTCAATAATATAATACAGCAATCCCCACCTTTTTGGAATCAGGAGTCAGTTTCGTGGAAGACAATTTTTCCACAGGGGGGTGATATCAGGCATTAGATGCTCATAAGGAGCACATGACCTAGATCCCTCACATATACAGTTCACAATGGTGTTCATGCTCCTATGAGAATTTAATACCTCCGCTGATCTGACACTCGCCTGCCACTCATCTCCTGCTGTGCAGTCCAATTCCTAACAGGTTAGGGATCCCTGATGTAATAACAAAATCATTTCAGTGAAAAACAATCAGGCAACCCCCTTGGGTCCCCTCACACTCTGGGAGCTATTTCGTCCTCAGTAAATCCTGCTGTCTCACCTTCCAAAAAAAAAAAAAAGGAAAGAAAAGCAACCTTTGCATAGCAAAAATATTTCTAGGTCCAAACTAGTACTTACCCCACTTATTTTAAGCAGCACTCAGGATAACATAGTTATGATAAAACAACCTATATAGTTCTTCAGAGTTTACGATAATAATCTATGATAATGTCCTAATTACTGCAATTTACATGTTAGCCTGATTCTGTACTAACCCAAAATATTAAATTTTAATGTTGAAATGATCACCAAAACCTTTAAATTGATCACTTCAGGATAATTTTTGAAAATAAGTCAATAGTGACCAAAACATAACTATCCTATATGTTTATATTAGAATACAGTGTTATTGACTTGCCATGTGCTTTGAAGTGTTTTCCATAATGGTGATAGGTTTACACTGATCCATTTGCATTCCTGCCCAGTCCTCCTTACAATAAAAAATTAAAAATCAGAAGGCAACTGGTATGGCTATAATATTGTATACGGCCAAGAAATATATATTTCATTATTTTCTTAATGTGAAATAACCAAGTGGCCTAATGTGCAAATCAAATCACAGATTTTTGCCTAATGAACACCAACTCAATATATAAGCTAAGTCACTGGTCTAAAGTGAGAAGATAAGTCATTATATTTCAGCCTTCATATTATTATAAAGTCATCTTTACATGATATTTTAGAAATTTACAAAAATATTTTAAATAATATCCCACATATGTAGTACACCAAAAATTCGAGTTTAACTTCTATCTATTTGCTTGAAAGAACTGGATACAGTAGACTCTTGGCATGAATGACCTTTAAATGGTAGTACTTGGGTAATTTGTCATTTGACCAGATTGTAGATTTGAATTACCTATGCTGAGAGAATAGTGGGCAAGAACAATATATTTAGCAAATGAGAGACCCTAGATTATTGCCCAGCATTGGTATACAATCAAAAACCCTCAGGAAGTGATAATAACTTTCTTTGGGGAAAAAAAAGGCACAGTGAGCCCCAGGATAAGTAGAAAACACAATTAACCTGTGGCACATGGCAGAGGTTACAGACAGAAAACACATGACCCTCAACAGAAAATAGATTATTTAAGGAAAAAAAAGTCATTGCTAGGCTATTGCGGCCATTGCCTTACTAGATTCTGGTGTGGCCATGTGCTCTTTGAGCTATGGCCACTGCTAGGCTTCCTAAGCTTTGGCCCCTCTCCTGCCCAAGGAATCTACAAAAAAATTTCCAGAATAAGTTCAGCAAGATTTCAGGTTATAGTCAAGATCAAAACATAAAAAGCAACTGCATTTCTAGATATTAATAACGAACATGTGAAAATTAAAGTTAAAAAGACAATACAAGCCGGGCTCGGTAGCTCAGCCTGTAATCCCGCGCCTTTGGGAGGCTGAGGTGAGTGAATTTCCTGAGCCCGCAAGTTCAAGACCCCCACCTGGGCAGCGAGACCTCATCTCTACAATAAATCAAAAAATCAGCCGGGCGTGATAGCGCAAGCCTGTAATTCCGGCTACTCAGAAGGCTGAGGCAGAAGGATCGCCGGAGCCCAGCAGGTTGAGGCTACGGTGGCCGGGAGTGGCCACTGCACTGCAGTCTGGGTGACAGAATGAGACTCCAACTCAAAAAAATAAAAAAATAAAAAGACAATACCATTTACAATTGTTCCAAAGAAAATTAAATACTTAGGTATGCAATTAACAAAACACGTACAGAATCAGTATCCTGAAACTTACAAGATTCTATTAAAGAAAATCAAAAATGAGCTCCATAAATGAAGAGATATACCATGTTCATAGATTGGAAGATTCAAAATAATAAAGATGTCAATTCTCTTCAATCTGATCTATAGCTTTACTGCAATTCTTATCAAAATTCCAGCAATTTTTTTTAGACACAGACAAGCTTATTAAAAACATTTAGCCAGGTATGATGGCTCACATCTGTAATCCCAGTGGTTTGGGAGACTGAGGCAGGAAGACTGCCTGAGTCCAGGAGTTCGAAAACAGTCTAGGCAACAACAAAACCTCATCTCTATAAAAAAATCAAAAAATTAGTTGGGCATTGTGGTACATGCTCACAATCCCAGCTACTTGGGAGACTGAGGCAGAAGGATCACCTGAGCCCAGAAGGTCAAGTCTGCAGTGAACTGTGATCATGCCACTGCACTCCAGCCTGGATGACAGAGTAAGACACAGACTTAAAAAAAAAAAAAAAAAAGGTATATGGAAAGGCACGAACCCTAGAATAGCTAAGACTATCTGGACAAAGAGAAGTAAACTAGGAAGAATTATTCTGTCTGATATAAAGGCCTATTATGTGGCTATAGTAATAAAGACAGTGTGCTAC
The DNA here is from genome assembly GCF_000164805.1 of Carlito syrichta. Taxonomy (NCBI): domain Eukaryota; kingdom Metazoa; phylum Chordata; class Mammalia; order Primates; family Tarsiidae; genus Carlito; species Carlito syrichta. The sequence continues at coordinate 104,174 of NW_007249373.1, forward strand.
TACTGGAGGAAAAGACATATATAAATGGAACAGACCCACCCAAGTACAGCTAACTGATTTTTAACAAAGGCACAAAGCATAAAGCAATGGAGGAAGAATAGCTTTTCAACAAATAGTGCCGAAGCAACTGTATATCCTTAGATTAAAAAAAAGAAAGAAAGAACAACGGCCTAAACATACAACATAAAACTGTAAAACTTTTGTTTGTTTTTGAGTCAAAGTCTCACTGTCACCCAGGCTCAATGTGCTGGGCTCAGATGATCCTTTCACCTTACCAAGTAGCTGGAAGCACAGGTGAGTGCCATCACGCTCAGCTAATTTTTTTATTTATTATAGAGATGAGGTCTCACCATGTTGCCCAGGCTGGTCTAGAACCACTGGACTCAGGCAAGCCTCTTGCCTCCACCTCCCAAAGTGCTGGGATTGCAGGGATGAGCCACTGAGCCCAGCTGAAAAAAGAATTTTCTAGATTAAAAAAACACTCATTTCTTAAAATAATACATTTTTACTCTAACCATTTTTAATACTCATCTTTCTAAAATGTACTTCAAATCCCCCTACTTTGTCCAGTAGAAGACAGAGAACATTATTTAACGTTTGCCTGAAGACACTTGGATATAATTATAACCATTAATTGTTATACTGTGCTATAATATAGTGACGGCCTTGGGGGATATTCCAATAAGAAAAGTCATTTACCCCTACACTAAATGGGCAAAGTCAGCTCTCAGCTTGCTGATGGCCATTTCTCTCTTGTTAATCTATCAAACAGCACCTAAAACAGCAACATGTTAGATCCCAGAGGGACTTCTGTGATCACCTAGTCCAAACTCCTCATGTTTTGTTAATGACAAAACAGAGGCCCCAAGTGAAGACTCTCTTGCTCAGTATCATATAACAAGTTAAGTGGTAAAGGCAGGACTATAACCCTGGTCTCCAAGTAGTTCTCAGTGCTTGTCTCTAGAAGATACCTCTTTCCTATTTGCTGCCTCAAACTACAATAGTAGAAAAACCAGAAAACATGGTTGTCAGAAACATGTATCAAATAAATGAGGCTTATGATTTAAGCCAGTGGGTCCTGGGTAATGACTTTTAATATAAAGAAAGTCTTTGCTAGGCATGGTGGCTTACGTCAGTAGTTACAGCATTTTGGGAAGCCGAGGCGAGAGGACTGTCTGAGCCCATGGATTCGAGACCAGCGGGGGCAATTGGCGAGACCTCGTCTCCACAATAAGTCAAAAAAACAGCTGGACATGGTGACGCATGCCTGTAGTTGCAACTACTTGTAAGGCTGAGGCAGAAGGATCATCTGAGTCCAGCAGGTCGAGTCTGCAGTGGCTGTGAATGTGCCACTGCACTCCAGCCTGGGCGACAAAGTGAGACTCCGACTAAAAAAATAAAAATCTTTGTGACAGCTATTTTGGTCCTACCTCCATTCATACAATTCCCAGTTTATGTGATAATCCAAAAAAATTAAAGATGCCACGTCTAGCTGGGGCTGAAATACTGTTATTCCTATTTACTCATGTTGTTAGCACTTACTGTAGACAAATGGATTTTCTGTACAGTCCTCCACTTACCTGGAGGTTCTCATGGCTCTTTCTGCTTACTATGACATTACTAACCAATTAACCTTTCCAAGTGAAAGAAGACATACAGAACACTATCCCAGTTCACTTCTTGTTAATAGCATAGTCTTATTTCACTGTTTTCAAACAAGTCTTCCACTACCAACTTTAATTTTTTCCCTTTGAGAAGTTTCAAAAATGAAACAAGAGATCAGGAACTGACTTCCTCTATGCTCAAATGCATCAGTTCAGTCATTATTACCATTTAGAATAGAGAATGCAGAGGCCCTGAAATATCAAAAAATACCCCATGAAAGGCCACAGTGTAACTGTTACTATACTGTAGTCAAGTAATGTTCAGGAGCAAAGAAGAAAGTTATCAAATATATATTATTTGTTTCATTAAAGCGGATGACTTTTCAGTTTAAATCATCTTCTGTTGTAAATCTTTCAGCATTCTGAATAATGTCAGATGAGCTGTACATTTTTATACATAATGGTATTTAGCATTATGTAAACTATACTCTATGGAGCTGACATCTCAAAGGCTGTGCTTCTGCAGAAACTCATAGAACATTAACTGTATATTTATGGGGGAAAATACTAGTTACCTGAAATATAAACATAGATTAAGAAATCAAGTACAAACACCCACACTTTTCAGTCTCAGGTCACACTTACCACTTCTGCAAAAACAAGGATGTATAAGATGACAAAGTATATCTTGAAAAATCCCTAGTGAACTAAATTGTATGTTTTTTTGTTTTGTTTTGTTTTTTGAGTTGGAGTTTTATGGCCACTGCAGCCTGTACCTGCGGGGTTCAGGCAATCCTTTCTGCCTCAGCCTTCCAAATAGCTGGAGCTACAGGCGTGTGCTACCACCCCTGGTTAGTTTTACTTATTTTTTTAATTATTGTAGCGACTAGGTCTCACCAAGTTGCCCAGGCCAGTCTTGAACCCGTAGGCTCAGCAATTCTCTTGCATCCACCTCCCAGAGTGCTGGGATTACAGGCATGAGCCATCATGCCCGGTCAAATTGTATGTTTTAATTACTATTAAAGTGCCTGACAGTCAGATGTTCTAAAACTCTGGACTCTATAACTACTTGAATGATTGCACTTAACTATGTGATTATTACCTTTCAACTTGTCAATCATATGTCATTCAAAAGAATTAACTATTCTAATTGTTTTAAAACAACAAATATCTGACTCAGAAGGAGACACTTAAAATGTTCTTACCTCCCACTGTTGTATCCTAATTTACAAAAATATGTACCCAAATGTTATGACTACTCAATTTAATTTTTTAATGTTAAAATATCTTCCATTTTGCCACACTGAATGTTATCTAAGAAAGATGGTGACAGTTGGAGCAATATTGGAGTAGGAGTAAAAAAAAATCCTAGAATTTAATCTTGGGCTCCACCACTTTCTAGTTTAGGTGTGGCCCTATCATTTACCAAGCCAGGTGACCTTTAGCAAATTACTCAGTCTCTTTGAGCTCCATTGAGGATTCTGTAAAAAATGCAACTATTATTATCTGCCTTACCCTAGCACAGGATTATTGTAAAGATCAAATAAGACAGTGCATTTAAAAGAGCTTAGTAAATTGTTAGGTATTAATGTAAGATGTTATTGTTATTATCTAAACAGAAAACTGAAAGTTATATTTCAAAAAACAGGCAAAAATATTATATCAATGTGACTTGTAGCAGCTGATGCCATATAATCCTTATTGTTGGCTTCTTCTGAAGAAGAGTGAAGTCATCAAGTTAGTTTATCTTCAGTAAATACATTTCATACCTGGCATAACAAAATACTTCCACATGTTGAATGGTTTTGTCCTTCCTGCTAAGAAAAATGACATCTTCATTTTCAAGGATCTGCTCTTGCCATGATGGAATTTCATTAACAATGTCACTGTTTTCCTAAGCAAAACACAGATGAGAAGTTTTAATTAAAGAAAGCATTCTGAGCCTATAATTTTCTGAGAAAATTTACATCTTATCTAAATTCATGCTTTTCCTTTCATCACACCAAAATTCAAATGATATCACTTCAGAGTCACCAAAGTGACTCCAACAGAGTATGCCAACTTCAAACAAAAAAGAAAAAAAATGAGGAATTAGTACTAAAAAAAACTAGCTCTAGTTTACAGATTTCTATTAGGATATATGGTATTTTGAAAAAATTGTCTGGACATGGCTGCTTTGACATTGCTTAAAAACTAGGACAACTAGCCTGCCCATAATCAAATATATCTCATATATACTGTTAATAATGAAAAAGATCTTTTATATTTTGTAAAAACAACAGGGTCGAAAAAACTTATTTCATTCTATTTACTTTCAGATCTTTGAAAGCTGGTCACTAGTCATGTGAAATTTTGATTATATGTGAAAGTATTTTTGAAAACTACTCAGCCTACTATAACTAAGGGCTTCATAATAACTAGTCTCTGAATATTTTATATTCAGAAAAACAATACACAAAAGAATGTATAATAAAGCGTGTAAACTCTCATTAAAGGTTGAGAGTGGACCATTAAAACTTTCAGTCACTCCTAATTACATTTTACAGAGAAAATGATATGCTACAACAGTATTTGAATACAGGAGATGTTTGTAGATGCCAAAAATACCTTTATCAAATGTCAAGGATAAATTTTTAATCTGTTTCCAATTTTAAGCTATTTAATATACATCTTTATCAGAGGAAACTTTTTGAAAACATATTGTATACATTCAAGGAACTAGTAGTGGAATTAGAACTATAAAATCAAACTTTAGCAGAAGAATCCAAATCACAAAAATAAAAGCCCAAATACAGGACATAGAAGACAAAAATATCATAGAAAACATCAACAAAACAAAAGCTGCTTCTTTGAAAGAATTAACAAGATTGATGGACCCCTAGCCAGAATGACCAAGAAAAAGAGAGAAAAAGCCCAAATAAATACAATCAGAAATACAAAAGATCAAATCACAACTGACCCCAAAGAAATACAAAGGATTATCAAAGATATGACGCACACCAATATGGAAAAAAACTTGATAACCTAGATGAAATGGAGGACTTTCTGACATCACAGAATCTCCCCATGTTAAAACAAGAAGACCTTGAGAAACTAAATAGACCAATAACAACCCAGGAAATTGACTCTGCTATACAAAAACTACCTACCAAAACAAAAAACCCTGGACCAGATGGTTTTCCAGCAGAATTCTACAAAATGTACAAGGAGGAGCTGATACCAATCCTTTTGAAAGTATTCCAGGCAATTGAGAAGGATGGAATTCTCCCCAAATCAATTTACAAAGCTAACATTACACTGATACCCAAAATGGGTAAAGATACAACAAATAAAGACAACTACAGGCTAATACGCCTTATGAACATAGATGCAAAAATCCTCAACAAGATTCTAGCAAATCAGATCCAAAAACACATCTCAAAAATCATCCACCACAACCACGTAGGCTTCATCCCCAGGATGCAGGGCTGGTTCAACATTCACAAGACCATAAATGTCATTAAATACATCAACAGATGTAAAAACAAGAACCACATGATTATTTCATTAGATGCAGAAAAAGCTTTTGATAAAATCCAGCATCCCTTCTTGATAAAATCCCTCAAACATCTAGGTATAGCAGGAACAAACCTCAAAATAGTAAGTGCCATCTATGACAAATCCACAGCTAACATATTGCTAAACAGACAGAAACTAGAAACATTTACCCTGAAAACTGGAAAAAGACAAGGCTGCCTATTCTCATCCCTATTGTCCAATATTGTGTTGGAAGTCCTAGCTTAGGCAATTAGACAAGGAAATCAGGGGTATCCAAATAGGAAAAGATGAAGTCAAGTTATCCCTCTTTGCTGATGATATGATCCTATACCTTGAAAATCCAAAAGAATCTGTCAAAAACCTGCCTGTATTGATAAAGGACGTTGGCAAAGTCTCAGGGTACAAAATAAATGTGCAGAAGACAGTTGCAATCCTATACATCAGCAACAAGCAGGCAGAGACTCAAATAAAAAGCTCAATCACATTCACAATAGCCACCAAAAAAATGAAATATCTCAGCATCTTCCTAACCACAAAAGTGAAAGACCTTTACAATGAGAATTACAAAACACTACTCAAAGAAATCCAAGAAGAAACAAACAAATGGAAAAATATTCCATGCTCATGGATAGGAAGAATCACCATTGTTAATATGTTCATCCTACAAAAAGCAATGTACAGATTCAACACAATATCCATTAAGTTACCAACATCATTCTTCTCAGACCTGGAGATGACAATACAGAAATTCATATGGAAACATAAACGACTACGAATAGCCAAAACAATCCATAGTAAAAGAAACAAAGCAGGAGGTATCACACTTCCAGACTTCAAACTTTACTATAAGGCTACAGTAATCAAATCAGCCTGGTATTGATACAAGAACAGGCACACAGAACAACGGTATAGGATAGAGATTCCAGAAGCAAAGCCTCAATTCCTCAACCAACTCATCTTTGACAAAGCCTCCAGCAACAACCGCTGGGGAGAGGATAACCTATTCAGTAAATGGTGCTGGGAAAACTGGCGGACCACATGTAGAAGATTGAAACAGGATCCCTACCTATCACCATACACAAAAATTAACTCTAAATGGATCAAAGACCTAAATGTAAAACCTCAAACTATAAGAATCTTAGAAAACACAGGAGACAGACACCCTTATGGAAATCGGAACTGGGAACCAATTCCTACTCAGAACCCTAACAGCCAATACCTTAAGAAATAAGATAGATAAGTGGGACCTCATCAAGTTAACAAACTTCTGCAAAGCAAAAGAAACCATCAAGAGAGCAGGGAGACAACCCACAGAATGGGAAAAAATATTTGCCAACTGTATATCTGACAAAGGCCTAACATCTAGGATCTACAAGGAACTCAAATGCACCAAAGGGAAAAAAACAAACAGTCCCTTTAAAGTGGGCAAAAGACATGAATAGACACTTCTCAAAAGAAGATAAACGGGCAGCTAACAGACACATGAAAAAGTGCTCAGCCTCACTCATCATCAGAGAAATGCAAATCAAAACCACACTGAGATACCCCTAACCCCAGTAAGAATGGCGATCATTAATAAAACAAACAATAACAGGTGCTGGCGAGGATGTAAAGAAAAAGAAATGATTCTACACTGCTGGTGGGAATGCAGACTAGTACAATCTCTTTAAAATACAGTGTGGTGATTTCTGAAAGAACTAGAAATTGACCTTCCATACAACTCAGCAATTCCCCTTTTGGGAATATACCTGGAGGAACTCAAATCATTCTACAAAAAAGATACCTGCACACGCACGTTTGCTGCAGCTCTATTCACAACAGCAAAAACATGGAACCAACCGTGTTGCTCTTCGAAGCTAGACTGGATAAAAAAATGTGGTACATATACACAATGGAATATTATGCAGCCATAAAGAGGGACACATATATGGATATTGCAGCAACTTGAATGGATTTGGAGTCGATCATACTCAGTGATTTATCACAGAAACCGAGAATTGAGTTCCATATGCTCTCACTCATAAACTGACCTTGAACAGTTACAATGCTATAAGAAAGTGATTGGCAGTAGTGGGAAACTGTCATGGGGGGATGGTGGAATTGGCAGTTGAGGGAAACTGCTAGGGGAGGGAGTGGTGCACCTCATCAACAATGGTACCTGCATGATCAATGTTTATATACCTAACCCTGAAATGTACCCCACAGCTTTATAATAAAAATTTCTTTAAAAAGGTCTACAGAGTCTTTTAAGTAAATTCATCTCAGAAAATGCCTAAACTTACAAGTTTCATAAATCTCTAGTGCATTAAATTTTAATTTTTAACTACTATCAAATGCCTGACAGTCTGATGTTCTAAATCTCTACACTCTATTACTACTTGAATGATTGCATTGAATTATGTGATTATTGCCTTTCACCACCATTGACCATATATCACTTGAAAAAGTAAACTATTCCAATTGTTTAAAAGACTTAGAGGAAAACACTTCAAATATATCATCACTCTTTCCCAACATATAAACTCTTTTGAGATATAGCGGTTTCTAATTATATATACGATACTTTCTGCTAGAATTTCATTTCAAGCCACATATATCCATGTGTATAAAGTTAGGAAAGTTTTGTAAACCTATCTTATAAAAGCTGGCAAACTCTGGCTGGGCACGGTGGCTTATGCCTATAATGCCAGCACTTTGGGAGGCAGAGGTGAGAGGATTGCCTGAGCCCACGGGCTCAAGACCAGCCTGGGCAACTTGGTAAGACCTCATCTCTACAATAAATCAAGAAAAATTAGCCAGGTTTGGTGGCACATATCTGTAGTTCCAGCTACTTGGAAGGCCAAGGCGGAAGGATCACCTGAGCCCAGTAGGTCGAGGTTGCAGTGGCCATGAACATGCCACTGCCCTCCAGCATGGGCGACAGAATGAGACTCCAACTCAAGAAAAAAGAAAAAAAAAACAAAAACAGGCAAACTCAGTAAAATAACCAACCCCATATTAGGCTGTACGTGATCTCAAACAAGATTCTTTACAATGATATTCGACAACTGAGTACTGAGATCCTACCCTTAGAAAAAAAAATCACTGAGTATATACTAAATCTCTCTCCTTGCCTTTTCTTTTAGCTCATTCTGTCAGGTGACCTCTATAAACGCAAAACTAGCTGGGCATGGTGGCTCAGGCCTATAATCCCAGCACTTTGGGAAGGCAAGGTGGGAGGATCACTTGAGGCCAGGAGTTCGGGACCAGTCTGGGCAACATAGTGAGATCTCATCTCTACAAAAAAATCAAAAATCTATCCGGGTGTGGTGGCACACACTTGTAGTTCCATTGTCGACCCGTGATGGTGCCATTGACCCCGGTCTGGGCTACAGGGTGAGATACCAACTCAGAAAAACAAAACAAACAAAACCATGTCTGTCTAAGATCACTTCAAACTAATGCACCTTCTCCAAATAGCTATTTTTTGTGTATCTGCTTGTTTGTTTTATTGTTTTTGTTCAAAATAAACTAACTAAAAGAGCAACTAGTAAATGTGAGATTTTTTTTAAGGACTAGAATATTTTTTATGAAAGATGATTTTGGGGAAAAAAAACACTGCCTTATATTTGGGCATATAGAATAACTAGGCAAAGGTATTAAGAATACATGATTTACTCTTCAGCCAACACATCTACATTTAAAAAGTGATAGCTATAAGGGCATCAGAAAAATATTAGCTGAAAAGGTAACTATGCATATTTTTGTTAAATAAGTGAATAAAAATAAAGAATCCTATATTACAGATAAAGCTGAGGGATTTTCTTCAATGTAAGGTTATTATGTGACACAAAATACAACCTAGCAAATTAAAAAATCTGATAATAATTTTACCTGATATTCCTTTAGCCAAGACAATAGACCTGAAAAGCTAAAACTGGCCCAGTTTCCTCCATAGTAGCTTCTTCTGTAACAATACAAAATAAGATTAAAGGGTATAAAAATCAAGTCACTGATCTTCATCAACAAACCACTCTTGACCCTTAAACTCATTTAATTTTTTAATACTGCCTCCTGTAGAGTTTAAAAGTATACATAATTGGGATGTTAACATAAGTGGAAGTGGTAGGCTGAAATAAAAGTAGGTCTCTCAGATCCCAAAGGAAATGTTTCACAGCATAAGGAGTTAAAAAAAGTTAGGTGCTGTGGCTCAAGCCTGTAATCCCAGCACTTTGGGCGGCCAAGGGGAGTGGAGTGCCTGAGCCCAGGGGTTTGAGACCAGCCTGGACAACTTGGTGACACCTTGTCTCTAACTTGACACCTTGTCTCTACAATAAATCAAAAAATTAGCTAGGTGTGGTAGCGTGCACCTGTAGTTCCAGCTACTTGGAAGGCTGAGGTGGAAGGATTACCAGAGCCCAGCAGGTCAAGGCTGCGGTGGCTGTGAGTGTGTGACAGAGTGAGACTCCAATTCAAAAAAAAAAAAAGGAATCTCTGTTCTCCTTAAGGCTTTCTCCATTTGATCATATAAACAGCTTAACATGAGCATTTGAACAAGGAAAATGAATGTGTATGACTCCTGGATTAACAAAAATGGTTAGGAAGAAACCCTCGATAGATCTCAAATAAAGCCAATGAAAATCTGCTAAGTTTTCTGTAAGTAGTTAAATCTCTACCCCTCTACCACCATCACCACCACCAAACCTATCTCCTATACCAAACACACACACAATTGGCTACTCTAGATAAAGTGGAAGGCCCTATGCTATTTTTAGTCTTTATAACCAAAAATAAAAGAAGATCCTGGAAAATATTTATATTGCATCAAGACTTTTGTAGTAAGCGCAATGGGAACAAAATTCCCACTTATAACTGGGTGAGTTATTATTCTTCATTCTATAGTCCTATGAAGATCATTCTATTTTGGAAAACCCAGTGGTCTCATATTTAAGATCAGCTAAACCCTGTAGACATTAAACATAAGTGGAGTTTTTTTTTTGAAATCAGAACTGTCTAATTATTGACTGCACATTGAGCTTTCCAATCCCTATAAAACTAGTCACATTTTCTGATTCTGTATGATAAGCTCACAAACACACCTGATTCCACCCACAACACCCATTCTGGTTCTGGGTAAGAAAGATTGTTGGTTTTATTTCTGTTTTCACTTTTGCATCTTTTTTTATTTCTCCATAAAAGCACCTTTTAAAATTAAACAAAAAACAAAACCTTTAATGTGATACTTAAAATTACTCTTCCAGATTGGTGCAGTGATGTACACCTGTAGTCCCAGCTACCTGGGAAGCTGAGGCAGAAGGATCACTTGAGTTCAAAAGTTCAAGACAAGCATGGGCAGCACAGCAAGAATCCCATCTCAAAAAAAATAAAATTACTCTTCCATAATGCTACTAGATATCACTTCAAAATTCTGATATATTTCTCCTCAATTAACTGTTGACGTGGGCCTAAAGAACAATAAAGTATTTTACCAAATAATCACTGTTTTGCTCTAACAAAGAAAAGAGATAAATCAAACACTTGTGAAAGTAGATCGATTAATATAGGTCACTTCTGTACATACATCTGATGGCTCTCTCAGGAACAATGTAAATTCATATATTATCCAGAATCTCCAGTGGGTATTACAATTTAGATAAAATTTCAGCTATGCTAGCAATTCTAAATGGTCATCCCTAACTAAAATGTTGGAATCAGAAAAGCCTATAAGCGGTGATTCCTTGCATCAGAGAGGAGTAAAAGAAAGGTGGGCAATGGCAGGCATGAAGAGGGAGGAAGGAAAAGAAAAGAATGTTAGAATTGGGGGTTTTCCCATAGCAATTTATACCCCTTTTCTCCCTCACTTGAGAATAACACATACACCTTTGCCACCCCATCCTCCAAATATAACACTCAATAAAACTAGAAAATATCTTGGATATTGGGGCGGGGGGAATCCCTAAAGCCACTGTCTCTGTATTTTTTTGCTGATACTTAGATTTCCTTTGAACCACTAGTAAGGTCATAAGTGAGCAGCACTGGCTAACAGGCGACAGCTTCAAGACCAAAGTAAAACATTTTTTAATGGACACATCAACTTATAAGTAATAAATATATATCAATAGGCTGGGCTCAGTGGCTCAGCCTATAATCCCAGCACTTTGGGAGGCCAAGGCGAGTGGATTACCTGAGTCCACGGTTCAAGACCAGCCCAGGCAACTTGCTGAGACCTCATCTCTACAATAAATAAAAAATTAGCCAGACATGGTAGTGTGCGGCTGTAGTTCCAGCTACCTAGAAGGCTAAGGCAGAAGGATCACAGGAGCCCAGCAGGCAAGGCTAGGGTGACCGTGAGTGTGTCACTGTATTCAAGGCTGGGCGACAGAGTGAGACTCCAGCTCAAAAAAAAAAAAATCTTTTTTTTGAGTTGGAGTAAGTTACTCTTCCACATATATAAATATATAAATATATATATATAAATATATATATATAATTTTTTTTTTCTTTTTGGAGCTGGAGTCTCACTCTGTCGCACAGGCTGGAGTATAGTGGCACACTCACGGCCGCCCCAGCCTCGCCTGCTGGACTATGGCAACCCTTCTGCTTCAGCCTTCCAAGTAGCTGGAACTACAGGTGCATGTCACCACACCCAGTTAATTTTTTATTTATTGTAGAGAGGAGGTCTCTCCAAGTTGCCCAGGCTGTTCTCAAATTCTTGGGCTCAAGCAATCCTCTCGTCTCCGCCTCCCAAAGTACTGGGATTACTGGTGTGAGCCACCGCACCTGCCTATATTAGAAATCTAACAATGGGGTAGGGGTAGATAAAAATTTCTTAGACAGGACACAGAAAGCAATAAAAACTACTCATAAATTAGACTTCATAAAAATGAAAAACTTATCCACAAAAGATATAATTTTAAAAAATGAATGGGCCAGCTACAAACTAGGAGAAAATATTCACAAAACATATCTAATAAAGGTCTGATATTCAGGATATATATATTTTAAAAAGTCTATTTCAGTCTAATAAGACAAATATTAAAATTTAAAAATAGGCAAAGAGTTTGAACAGACACTTCACACACACACACACACATACACACACACACACACACACACAACGTAGTTAATAAACACATGAAAAGGCGCTCAATATCATTAGGTAAATGCAAATTAAAATATCATTCAAATTGAGCATATAAGATACTAGTACACATGGATCAGAATTCTTAAAAAGATCAACAGTACCTGCTGTTAGTGTGGATGGTCAGAATGCTCACACATTTTGGTGGGAGTGTAAAATTGGACAAGCACTTTATAAAACTATCTGGCAGTTTCTTACAATACTCAACATACACCTGCCCTATGACCCAGTAATTCCATTCCTAGGTATTATACATGAGAAAAGCATGTATTCACAAAAAGACTTGTACAAGTCTTTTCACAGCAGCTTTACTCATTAATAGCCCTCAAACTGATAATAATCAAAAAATCCATCATGTAGAAAATGGGGCCCAGCATGATGGCTCATATCTATAATCCCAGCATTTTAGAAGGCTGAAGGGGGAGGATCGCTTGAGGTCAGGAGTTTGAGACAAGACTGGACAATATAGCAAAACTCTGTCTATTAAAAAAAAAAAAAAATTAGCTAGGCTGGTGGTACATACCTATACTCCTAGCTACTTAGGAGGCTAAGGCAAGAAGATTGCTTTGGCCCAGGAGTTCGAGGCTGCAGTGAGCTATGATTGCAACACTGTACTTCAGCCTGGGCAACAAAGCAAGAATCTATCTCAACAACAACAACAAAATAGGAGAATGGCTAAACAGCCTGTGGTATATCCATAGGATGGATACTACTCACCAATGGAAAAAAAATAAATCCCTGCTATATACAACATAGAAGAATCTCAAAAATGTTATGCTGAGTGAAAAAATTAGCCAAAAAGAGTACATACTATATGATTTCATTTATATGATATTCTAGAACAAACTACATTAACCTATGACGAAAAATACCACAAGAGGGTGTGAGTGGGGTTAGGACTTGATTGTGAAGAAGCATGAGGGAACTTTGTTCTTTATCTTGATAAGGTTCTTAATTACTCAAATATATGCATTTGTCAAAATGTATTAAATGACACATCAAGATAAGGGCATTTCACTGTATATAAATTTTATCTTAAACCATAAACAAATATTCCACGCTAGTTAGTAATATGTATGCTGAAGTGTTCAGGATTTAAGTCACTGGATGTATGCAATTTACTTTTAAATACATAAAACAATAGGATGGATTGATGTTTAGATAACAGAATGAACAGAATGAATATATGAATAGTTACCTGATAAAGCAAACATATCAAACTATTAAAGGTAGAATCTAGGTAGTGGATACATAGGTGTTCACAAATTTTTTTCAAATTTTCTGTATATTTACAAATTAGCAGAATAAAATGTCAGAAAACTAAAAGTAATCTAACATGAGTTTTCAAACACTGACAGTGATGTGTCAATTTTCAAGGTATTATCTGCTATTATCAAATGCCTAAAACACACACACACACACACACAACAACAAAAACAACAACAACAACAAAACTCTAAGAAGGGCTGTGTTGCTGTTTCTTTCCATTATTAAGTGACTTAATGACAGTTCATGGTCAAAATCTATTTTTCTCCCCTATACTTGGTCATATGGTTTTTTTACAGAGCTAATTGACTCTAGTATTTTTCCATGCAGCTCCTATTTTCAACTTTTCCTGTTGATGTACTCTTAACATCAGCATCTGGTGATCTCAACCAATTATGTATGTAAAAGGTGAAATATGGTTTTCGTTACTGTGGTCTTTCTGACAAAAGAGGGTAGCATATTAGTAAATTTACTATAAAACTAGCACAGTTTTTGATTAAATGCATTTAGTATTTGCATGGTTTCAAACATGGCTTATAATATCCCTTAAAGACAAAGACTTCAGGTATCAAAATCAATATGACAAAAAGAAAAAAAAATCAATATGACATTCTAATATGCTCTCTAGAGCAATATTGTAATACAAGTAGTAAAATTAAAACTCAAAATATTTTCTCAATTTTATCTTTAAAAATATAGCTTGTGCTGGGAAGGGAGTGAGGAAGCAGGATTGGCAGTAGTGGAAATCTGCCTGGGGAAGGGGGGAGTACACCTTATTAACAAGGGTACCTGCATAATGAACATTTGTATACCTAACCCTGAATTGTACTCCACATCTTTAAAATTAAAATAAATTAAAAAGAAAAGAATATATATAGCTTGTGAACTCTGACATTCAAGTTCAAATTATAAAATATTATTTCCACTCTCTTTAAAACTGCTTCTGTAGGGAATAATAAAACCAGGTTATTGGTTTTGTTTTTAAGCCCTCAGAGATACAATTTATTTTAAAGATAAAGTGAGAACTTTCTGACTGAGAAAAAAATAAGAAAAAGGGGTATGGCACATTTTCTGCTAATTTTGTTTCGTATCTGCCTTTGTACATCAAGCAAAGGAAAAAATATATTATGATGAAGGATGAAGTTTATCTCTTTTGCCAGGAACACTATTTTATATGATGTAAAAGACTTCCTTAAAACTAGAGTCTCTTTGTGGAACTAGAAAATGAGTATTCACAGTATTTAAATAGTAAACAAAAACTCATGTTTAAAGCCCTCTCTCATTATTCGATAGGAAAGTGACCTACATTATTCAGCTAAAATAGCAAAAATCATAAAGAGACATTCTTATTTCTAAAGACAGAAAAGTTCAATGATTACAATATTGAGGTATAGTGATTCATTGTGTGCATTGTGTGAAATGTTGACCTTAAAATTGTAGAAAACATGACTTTAATCTTTCTATAGTTTCACGTAGCTTACTCAGAGTGCTACCTAAGTTTTCCAGACACACAAAAAAAATGAGTTTGATAGCTGCCTCCATTAACACCAATAACAAAAATGAAAAAAATAGAATTAAAACACTAACTCAAGATTTTGTCCATCCTTTCCATAGTGTTTAATGTAAAAGCAACATCATTTTGCTTAATGTCTCCTAACAGAAAAGAAATTCATTACAGGTAGACACAGAGAAAGTTCAACTATATGAGAAGGCTGAGCATTAAAATCATTAATTAGAGCCCAGGAGTTTGAGACCAGCCTAGGCAACAGCGAGACCTTCACAAAAATAGAAAAATTAGCCGGGCATGGTGGCACACATCTGTAATCCCAGCTACTCGGGAGGGTCACCTGAGCCCAGGAGATCAAGACTGTGGTGAGCTATGATTGTGCCATTGCCCTCCAGCCTAGGTGACAGAGTAAGACCTTGACTTAAAAAATTATTAAAAATAAATTAATTCTTAAAAAGCACAATTACAAAATACATTTGGAATATGCTAGGTTTAAAACTTTAAACCAAAAAAAAATGATTGTTTGAGGTATGGTTTCTCAACACTATTAAATATATTAATGTCTGTTGTAGCTCTCCAAGAGGGAACTATAGCAGGCATCATTTCACAAATTCAGCTGACCAATGAGTATGTTTTTTTCAAAAAAGGATTCTGGAGGATTAGCGTTTAATAGAATGTATTTTGAGAAATTCTGGCTTAATTCATGTTAAGGGGAAATAGAAAAATAGGGGATTCTGTATGTTGAGTTGGGCATTTTATTTTTTTATTTTTTGAGTTGGAGTCTCACTCTGTCGCCCAGACTGGAGTGCAGTGGCCGCTTCCGGCCACTGCAGCCTGGACCTGCTGGGCTCTGGTGATCCTTCTGCCTCCACCTTCCACGTAGCTGGAACTACAGGCACGCGCTACCACACCCAGCTGATTTTTGATTTATTGTAGAGATGAGGTCTCGCCAAGTTGCCTAGGCGGGTCTCGAACCCACGGGCTCAGGCAATCCACTCACCTCAGCCTCCCAAGGCGCGGGATTACAGACTGAGCCACCGAGCCCAGCGAGTTGGGCATTTTATATTCACTATTTCACTTAGGCCTCATGAGAATCCTGAGAGATTGGTGCTACAATTTTTCCCATTTTACAATTAAAAAAACACCACCAACTGTGAAGTTGAATACTTGTACAACTCACTCAGCTAGAAGATGGCAAAGCCTAGATTTACACCCGGAGCATTTAAGGCCCCAAAGTCTATGCTCTTTCCAATATATACACTGGTCTCCCATAATCTACAAGATTACAATCTTTATAATTATAAACATAAGCATATAATACAAATCCTGGAATCTGACTTACTAAAGGAAAGACAGTGAGATCTGTTTACAAATGCTGGATGGAATTAAGTCTAATTTTTGTTTTGTTGCTCCAATACATCTGGATAATGACTTCATGACTATGACTACTCCAATATTAAATCTGGGAGACTATTCATTTCAAGGACATAAAATACAACCAATTTTATTGCTTACATCATATTTAATGCACACACATATCTTTATGTATACGATAAAAATAGGAAAATAATAGTCTGGTATGTCTACTAGTATTGATTTGCCAGCTATTATTGAGTACTATGCACATTAAAAGAGGTTCTATTATATTTAAATTCAGTTGGAGTATTATAACAAGTCATAACATGTCACTATCTTCCTGGTGACTAATAATAGAACAGGTTAGGAAATATACTGGTCTTACACCCTATGCGAATTCTCATTTACTAAAAGTTCCACATATCTGCTACATAAGAAAGCTGAGCTCTTTTCACCATCCCCTTATTCCAAGACCAAGGAAAGTGGGTCTCCATGACAGAGTATACAGATGTAATTTTAATGTCAGAAAGGAAGACCAGGACCTTGGTTTTTTGGGGTTTTTTTTACATTAACAAATACAAATTGTATCTATTTATCATGTACAACAGGACATTTTGAAATGTCACTTGTTTTTAAGCTAGAGCATGTTACTTTGGCAATCAGATCAGTCTGCCAGAAAGAAACACCAGGTTGTATTCCCAGTCATTAGGGCTAGAGGAAGACCTCCTATGCTTGGAGTTATTAGTCATTCCATACTAGTCCACCAATTCAAATCAATTTATAGGCAACCAAAGCAGGAAGATGAATAGATAATATACAAAGGTTGCCCAGACTAAAATCTATTTCTAGTTGGTTGAAAATATGGATCAAGAGTTATTAGCTTATTGTACATCTCTCTTAACTAAATGCCTCAGATGCACTTTAATCTTTACATATCCAAAAGACAAATTAATAATTATCTGCCCTTCCCCCAACTTGACCATCCCCTTGGTGTCCCCATCTCAGTAAGTGGTAACACCATCCTTACCGCCGCCTACACTTAAAAAAAATCTTGAACTCGTTCATCATTTCTTCCTCAAGTATCAATTATGGCTAATTTCTCAAGCCCCTCTGTCCTTGCCATTCCTACCACTACTGCATTATTTTGGGCTGTCCCTATCTCTTATCTTGTCTATTGCATTAGCTTCATCACCAGTAGTCTCTTTCCCTTTCAATTCAACACTCACACTACTGTCATTCCCTGGTTTAAAGGTGTTTAATGGTTCACTAATGCTTCTAGAGTCCAGTCCCAAATCCTTAGCATCGTTACAAGGCCCTTCAAAATTTGTTGCCAACATAACTCTCCAGCCTTATCTCTGGATATTGCCATTCTCTGCCATGCATCAGCCACAACCGCACACTCAATATTGCCTGAGTAAGCCAAGTGCTTGCATGACTCTGCTTTTATCAGTGCTACTACCTATCCCCAAAATGTGATTCCACCACAACAGTAATGATGGAACTAGTCAAAACAGGGAGAACTACTCTGTGAAGTCTTCAACTCTCCAGCATATAACCAAAGGAACCAATCTCTGTGCTTCTACACGTTCTTGTAATTTGATTGCATGAGTGCTTCCTCTGATTATACTATGAGCAACTTAAGGGCCAAGGCAGTAGCTTGGTCATTTTAGAACTCTTAATGCATAATTGTTAACTAAGGAAATTATTATCCTTAACGCACTGCTATGAATCAAGGCTTTGGGACCAGACAGACCTAGATTCAAATCCTAGCTGTGCCACTTACTAGCAGCACAATCTCATTCAATAATCTTATAGATGTTACTCTTTTTTTTTTTTTTGAGTTGAAGTCTCACTCGGTCACCCAGACTGGAGTGCAGTGGCCGCTCCCGGCCACCGCAGCCTCGCCTGCTGGGCCCCGACGATCCTTCCGCCTCAGCCTTCCGAGTAGCCGTAATTACAGGCATGCGCTACCACACCCGGCAGATTTTTTTATTTTATTGTAGAGATGAGGTCTCGTTGCCCAGGCGGGTCTCAAACCCACGGGCTCAGGCAATCCACTCACCTCAGCCTCCCAAAGGCGCGGGATTACAGGCTGAGCCACCGAGCCCGACTGATGTTACTCTTTAAACCTCAGTTTGGCCGGGTTCAGTGGCTCAACCTCTAATTCCTGCACTTTGGGAGGCTGAGGCGAGCGGACTGCCTGATCCCAAGGGTTCGAGACCTACCCAGGCAACTTGGTGAGACCTCGTCTCTACAATAAATCAATAATTAGCTGGGCTTGATAGCATGTGCCTGTTGTTCCAGCTACTTGGACAGTTCAGGTGGAAGGATCGCTGGAGCCCAGCAGGTCTTGGCTGTGGTGGCTGGGAGCATGCCACTGCACTCCAGTCTGGATGACAAAATGATACTCCAACTCAAAAAAATAAAAATAAAAATAAAATAAAATAAAACCTCAGTTCATCTGTAAAATAGGAATGAAAGTCATTAAAGCAATGCCTAAACAGTAAGTAATCAACATCATCATCATCATATGGACACAGGAAAATATACTCACAGGAATGAATCTCCAGTGCCCTTTTGCTGGCAATTAACACAGTCCAGTGTCAGTCAGGCATTGCTAGGTTCACTGACAATCCAAGGAAGGAAGGAGGGATGGAGGGAGGGGAAGAGAACCAGAGGAAGGGTGGGGAAGAGGAGGAAGGGAGAGACAGGGGAGAGGGATAGGGGAGGAGAGAATAATGACACACCTGAGGTCAGAATTGCTAGATTAACATTGCCAATTCTTTCTCTATTTTTCCAAATCCTCCTCTTCAGAGTATTCACAGTTCCTTAAATTTAACCCTTCCTTTGTAATGGAAGGGCAAAGCAAATTTTGTGTTCATTAATGGGGAAAAAAGAGAAACATGAATGACAAAAAAAAAGCTTAAAGCTGTATTGCCATAGATCACTTCAAGCTGTGAAACTGATTGATATACTTTAAATACCTAAAGAGCCAGTAGGCTAGTTCACATTTCAAAGTAAAAGTCAACCAACAAAACAAAAAGGAGAAAAAATATAAGAGGAAAAACATTTCCCTTTACTTTCTTTTAAAAAAGGAAGGATACTGGCCAATGAGGTGGCTCAAATCCGTAATCCCAGCACTTTGGGAGACCGAGGTGAGAGAATTGCCTCAGTACATGGGTTCGAGACCAGCCTGGGCAACTTGATGAGACCTTGTCTCTACAATAAGTTTTTTTTAAAAAATTAGCCAGGCATGGTGGCATGCACCTGTAGTTCCAGTTATTGGAAGGCTGAGGCAGAAGGATACCCTGAGCCCAGCAAGTAGAGGCTGTGGTGGCCATGAGCATGCCACTGCACTCTAGCCTGTGAGACAGTGAGACTTTGAAAAAAAATTAATAAAGTAAAGGAAGGATAGTAAAGAGAATGCTCAAGGGGAGGAAATGAGGGTAGGAGAGGTAGAAGTAGTACATTCAATTATCTTTGTAGTTTTCTAGCTCATGTGAAAGCTATCCTAATTCAAATCCACTGAATAAAACAAGTCAAAGTTAGTAATATCTAGAGAGAGGATGCTATCTCACGATTTTTCCTAAGAACTGTTTCAATCTAGCCTTTGAGCTCTATGGGGGGGAAATCCTCCTTATGCAAGAATTGTCATTTGCAAATGAAGCCCCTGTCATGTGGATTTCAGTGACCTAAAGATCAAGTGACACTTCTGTTTCAATACCATACAAATTCATAGACTACTTCTAAATGTTTCTTCCCACTCTGACCTCCAAAAGAGGAGCTGTACATATTCCTTATTTAAAAAAAAAAAAAAAAAAGATCTGGCAGCACCTCAACATTTTACATGTAACCCACTGGGCCCTCACATATTCAAGGGAGATTACTGTGCACTAGACTCATTTCACAGTTGAGGAAAACAAGGCAAGTCACATAACTAATCAGTGAAAGAGTCCTATCTTGAACAAGGACTTCTAACAATTAAACATACTATTTGTTTGTTTTCCAACTCTACAGCCTATCTTGCGGTCAAATGGACCTAGGTTTAGCATTTGGTTCTTTCCCTTAGTAGACATGTGACATTAGACAACTTATTTCAATTCTATGAATTTGTTTCTTCATCTGCAAAAGGAGGGAAATTATACTTATTTTAGAGAAATGTAAAAAGAATTTAAAAGTTAACACTTGTAAAGTACCAAGCATGGCACAAGGGACTGTTCAGTAAATGGTAGCCACCATTATATAATTTTGTCTCCAATAGCATACAATTTCTTAAATACTAAATTAGGTTAAGCAAATGAAAAGCAGTTTCATTCATAAATTATTTCTGCAGACATCAATAAATCTGTCTTCTGCATGGGTGAAAAAGGAAGAAAACATTGATTCATTGATACTTCTACATTTTTCTCATCCTGACAGGGTGGCACTGTTTCTTTCTTTTATGTAAATAGATAATTTCTTCTAGTAAGGTTATGTTTTCTTTATTACCTTATCCCTTTATAGTAGTCTTGAATCTATAATCTTTAAAACTGCTAGGCTCAAGCCTATAACCCCAGCACTTTGGGAGGCAAGGCCAGAGGACTGCTTAAGCCCAGGAGTTCAAGACTAGTCTAGACAGCACAGTGAGACACCTCTCTACAAAAAATCAAAAAATTAACAGGGCATGGTGGTATGCACCTGTGGTCCCAGCTACTCAGAAGTCTAGGAAGGGAGGATCACTTGAGCCTAGAAGTTGGAGGATGTGGTAAACTGTGATTGTGCCACCGCACTCTAATCTGAGCAACAGAGTAAGACCCTGACTCAAAAACTAAAATCTTTCACTATACAATATGTCCATTAACAAACACATATGAGTACCCCATGAATCTAAAATAAAATAAAAATCGAAAAAAGTTTATAAAATGCTTATCTTTGAGCTACCTTACTCATATATATGTACGGATATGTTGGTAGAAGAGGAAGAGTCTTATTATTTTACTGTTGTCTTAAGACATAAACAAGCTGACCTTAATTTGCACAAACTAAGAGCCACTAAAAAGAAACTTCACAGGACTAGATCTTGAATCAATACTGGTTTCTTTTTTTAAGAGCTAATAATCATTAAACATCTAAACAAAGTATGTTTGTCCTTTAATTACAGAAGCAGGGCATCAGACCTAAATGTTTCACTTAACTCTACAATATGTACAGTTAATTTCCAGGGCAGAAAAATACCGTAAAATTGATTTGACAGACAACTACAGATGTAATTTCTGAGGTGAGTCAATGAGGTAGAGCTTTATAAATCCAAAAAAAATCTTCCTCCACTGAAAAATCAATTCTCATTTTATAAAAGGATTAAGGAGGAAAATGATGTTAGCTCTCAAAGATCTTCATAGTCTTATATCCACGGTGAGAAGCCAATAAGGGATTACTGTGGCCACTCCCACACTTCCACCCTCCTATCACCAAATCTAAATGATGTCCCTGTTAAATCCTAGCACTTTGAGAACCAGAGGCGGGAGGACTACTTGATCCCAGGAGTTCCAGCGTGGACATGATCTATACAAAAAGAATCAAAAAATCAGCTGGGCATGGTGGCACTGGTCTGTAGTTCCAGCTACTCAGGAGGCTGAGGAAGAAAGATCTCTTGGGCAGAGAAGGTCGAGGCCGTGTGAGCCATGATTATGCCACTGCACTCCAGCCTGGGTAACTCATGCATTCCATCCTTTCTTTCATTTAATTCTTATGTCATGAAACTTTATCTCATAAGTCCTTCAGACAAAACATGTCCGACTATATTAGTGGTCTCTTGGGAGTGCTATGTGGAAAAAATGGCATATTTTTCACGTATGTAAGCATATGTACATGTTATACACACACACACATACACACACACACACACACACACACACACACACACACACACACTCTGCTCAAATTCTTATGACAAGCATACGTGTATTTTTATGATTACAGCAAAAAGATTTTTTTCAAAACAAAAAATGATTCAAGAGACAAAAATAATTCATCATTTTTCTTTACTCAACCCCAACCTAGAAACAAATGTTAATTTGTCAGACCAAAGAGACTCTAGTCCAGGAACTGACAGACATGGACTAGTGATATTATCAATTCTTAATCTCATAACACTATTTAGATGAATATGTTTATTTGGTCAAATTGTTAAAGTGTAACAGTTTTCGACTTTTAGTAATAATAATGCAGTACTATGTAAGATTAAAAAATCAACAAGTATATTTATGACAATCATTTGGATCAATATCCTAAGTTCACTGAATATTTAACACAATGAGATTTAAAGACCCTAAACATTGAGTATTCTCTTTTTTAATAAAGACTCTAAGGAAAACTGAATTGAAATGAATTTAGTGAGGTAACATCATTGCTTTCAATTGATTTAGTTTATCTTCTCTTTTTTAGCTAAAATAGTATATAAAGAAAGTGAAGACTAATAGGAAACAAAATAAAACCAAACATCATTGCTTTCAATTGATTTAGTTTATCTTCTCTTTTTTAGCTAAAATAGTATATAAAGAAAGTGAAGACTAATAGGAAACAAAATAAAACCAAACAATGATATATACAATCAGGTAAAAAGATAAACCAGCCGGGCTCGGTGACTCAACCTATAATCCCACGCCTTTGGGAGGCTGAGGTGAGTGGATTGCCTGAGCCCGCGGGTTCGAGACCCGCCTCTACAATAAATCAAAAAATCAGCCAGGCGTGGTAGCGCATGCCTATAATTCTGGCTACTTGGAAGGCTGAGGCGGAAGGATCGCCGGAGCCCAGCAGGTCGAGGCTGCAGTGGCTGGGAGCAGCCACTGCACTCGTCTGGGTGACAGAGTGAGACCCCAACTCAAAAAAAATAAATAAAATAAATAAATCAAGGCCATGTGGATGAACAATTTTCAGTAGATTTCTGTTCAAGTACAAACTTCTGGTCTTATTGAACCTCCCTTTAACAACTTTAAACAAAAGCCAATTTCTACATTTTGAATTGCAAATTGCTTTTCTAAATCACAACATCTATCCTTGAAATTTCACATGTCAACAGCTGATTAATATCTACAACCAATGTAGCTGTCTAAAAATAACTAAAGATTTTACATTTATTGAGACAGAACACTGGCACATAAAAATAGACCTACTTCAATTTCAATACCACAGAAATGAACTTTAAAAATCCGTCTACAGAAATGTATGGCAACACAACAGTGAAGTGACTATTATGAATAAGAATAGATGCTATTGATAGTGACACTTAGACAGTATTTATAAATCAACAGAGGATGTTTTTGGTATTTTATAATAGGCCACATCAGAATCATTACCTATCATCATTTGAATGGAATATAAATGCAAATAATGGCAGAAGATTAAAAGTACTAAGGTCATCTTCACAAAGTCATGACTGGAATACAGGCACTTAAAAGCTCAAAGTGTTTTTGTTTGCTGTTATTCTTGTAGTTTTTATCTGACTTAATAGTCAATGTTGTGTGTGTGTTATATTTTTTTTTTTAAGTTGGAGTCTCACTCTGTTTCCCAGGCTAGAATGCAGTGGCATGCTTATGGCCACTGCAGCCTAGACCTGCTGGGCTCAGATGATCTTTCCGCCTCAGCCTTCCAATTAGCTGGAACTACAGGTCTGTGCTACCACACCCGGCTAATTTTTTTTATTTATTGTACAGATGAGGTCTCACCAAGTTGCCCAGGCTGGTCTTGAACCCCTGAGCTCAGGCAATCCTCTCACCTTACAGGCTTCAGCCACCATGCCCAGTGATCAGTGTTTCAATGTAAGAAAGACTTTAATGAAAATTTAAAAAATAAAACAACTACTCAACAGTTTATCACGATAAAATTATATTTTGCCAGTTCAGGTTACTATTCTACTGGCTACCTAAATAAGTCTTCCTACAAAAAAAAATAAATAAATAAAAAATAAATAAATAAAAAATAAATAAATAAATTTCACCTAATTTCTTACCACATTCAGTTTTATTGACGCACAGGAAATATACAAGCTCATTAAGTCAAATTGACTTTGTGACAGCGTTTGAAATAAGCGAAAAAGAAAAAGATCAGTAAAGTAGTACAGTCATTATGAAAAATTGTATGAAGGGTGCTCAACTAAAAATAGAACTACCATGTGATCCAGCAATTACACTGCTGGGAATATATCCAAAAGGAAGGAAATCAGTATAGCAAAGATATATCTGCACCCCATGTTTATTGCAGTGCTATTCACAATAGCAAAGATACGGCTAATCTACCTAAGTGACCATCATTGAATAACTGGATAAAGAACATGTGGTAGAAATACACAATAGAATACTATTCGGCCATAGAAAAGAATGAAATTCTGTCATTTGCAACAATATGGATAAGCCTGGAGGTCACTGTGTTAACTGAAATAAGCTAGGCACAAAAAAGATAAATATTGTATGTTCTCACTAACATATGAGATCTAAAAAGGAGAATCTCATTAAAGTAGAGAGTAGAGTAATAGTTATCAGAGGCTGGGAAGGGTGGGGGCAAAAAAGAAGGGTTGGTTAATGGGTACAAACATACAGGTAGTCAGAAGGAATAAGTTCTAGTATTCTATAGTACAGTAGGGAAATTATGGTTAATAAAAATATATATATAATTTATATCTATTTCAAAATAGCTATAAAAGACTTGTAGTGCTCCCAACACAAAAAAGAGATAAATGTTTAAGGTGATGGATATCCCAATTATCCTTACTTAATCATTACATATTGTATATATGTATCAAAATATCACATATACTCCCAAAATATATACAACTATAATGTATCAATTTTTAAAAATGTATGTAAATAAATAAATAGAAAAAGACCATAAGACCATTTTACAAATATACAAATGGCGTAAAAATTTGGGACAATGCCTTTTTTTCAAAATATTAGACATTTATAAATAGAAGCCATCTGCTTATGAATGTTCATATTTGTTTATAACAGGAAATCAGAAACAGCTTAATATGCAACAGTAGAGAACTGACTAAACAAATCATAGTGTGTTTGTTTGCAAAATTTTATTTTGACATGTTAAAATGTTACTAAAAAAACAAAAACAAGTACATTTTTTGTAAGAAAACTATATGTACCTACAGCAGGAACCACTACCTGTCTACCAAAATCTCCCATTCTCCCACAGCTGGATATAATAAGCATATGGCCATCGAGCTAGAGATGGGTTTTATGCATTTATAAAACTGCACGTGGATATATGACTAAGTTTTTTGTTCAGGGAGTATGAGCAGAGGTAATATATGCCAGTCCAGACTCAGGCCTTACAAGGACAAAAGTCTATCCATTCTGTATCTCCTTCCTAGAGGCTAGAACCTGAGCATATCTGTGACCCAGTTCAGACTGTGAGAACAAAGAAAACCCTAGGGCATGGTAAAGAAACAAGATGAAAGGAACTGTAATACTCATGAAGCAGTGCCATCTCCCTGTTAACCCTGCACTCTTCATAATTGTTGTAATCACAAAATATTTTTAGTAACTGTTCTTGAAGCCACTGTGTTTTGGATCTTTTTATTACAGTCCCTTATTCTTTAATTCTAAGTAATGTAGTAAGACATAGAAAAATACCATAACTAACATTAATGAAATATATATTTTAAAAGCTATAGCAATATGAAGTATTTTTGTCTTCAGGATTTAGTACACATGTATTATTTTTCAATAAAAAAATCCAAAAGGCAGAAGTTTAATAAATTTTAAAATATAAATCATTATTTCATTACTGATTCTCCCTTTGTTATATTCCCTTAATCAAGAAGACAGCTATTCTATAGTTAAATATACAATGTATACATTTATATGGGTAAAAAAACTCTCTAGAGAAGGGGCCAGGGGAGGTCGCTCCTGCCTATAATTCCAGCACTTTGGAAGGTCAAGGCTGGAGGATCACTTAAGGCCAGGAATTTGAGACTAGCCTGGGCAACATAGTGAAACTCTGTCTAAACAAAACATTTTTTAAAAGTTTCGGTTGAGCCAGGCTCATGGCTCAGCCTGTAATCCCGTGCCTTTGGGAAGCTGAGGTGAGTGGATTGCCTGAGCCCACAGGTTCGAGACCTGCCTGGGCAGCAAGACCT
>NW_007249373.1:130709-148210 GCF_000164805.1 Carlito syrichta
GACTCCAACTCAAAAAAAAAAAAAAAAAAAAGTTGAGGTTGAGGCAAAGATTGTTTGAGACCAGGAGCTTGAGGTTATAGTGAAATAATGATCATGCCACTCTACCCCAGCCTGAGCAATAGAGTAAGACCCTGTCTCCAAAAAGCAGAAATAAGAAAATTCTCTAGAGTAGGGGTCAGCAAACTTTTCTGTAAAGAGTCACATAGTCAATATTTTAGATTTTGCAGGCTATATGATCTCTGTTGAAACTAATCAACACTGCCATTGTATAACAACAGCAGACACAGACAATACGAAAATGAATGGGCATGTCTGTGTTCCAATAAAACTTTATTCACAAAAACAGGCACCTGGCCTGTAAACCATAGTTTGCCAACCTCCTTTTTAGAACATAATCCTCATTGTTCCATATTATATAGTTTACATTGCTTTAAAACATTAAAGAAAAGTAATAGTGAGTAGTGATCACTCTCCATGACTGGGGAAAAAAAAGAAAAAGCTGAAAACTGAAAAGCAAACCAAACATGTTCTGTGGAAACTTTCATATCCTATTCTTCAAATAAGTAAAAAATAAACTCTCCTCAACTCTACACTATTATCATATAGCATTTATGAAGTGTCCTTCGCATGACAAGATAGTGCTAGGATATACACTAAATATTGTTGTTTTAACTGTAGTGATAAATTGCAAGAGTTAATTTACTAAATTAAATTACTAGTTAATTTACTAAATTTCAAGGGTTAAATCACCTCCTATATGGTCAAGTATATACAACTGGCAAGATGACTAGTATTACAAGTTCTGACCATGATCATGGAACAGTATAAGTTCCTGGCCCCTCCACATTTATACACTATATTGAGTCATATATGCAGAAAGCACTTACTGAATGCCTACTATGTTCTAAGGATCTCAGAGCAGATAAAGTATAAACTAACACAAGACTTCTCAACATTTCCTTCAAAGTAGTTTTCAAGGCTTAAAAGAAAGTTATGCTGGGGAAGATAGATGATAGCTTATGAGTCCTACATAAACACAAAATGTTGAATTTTCATGGGTCATCTTTTAAAAATCTGATAAATTTTGCACCTTGTTCTATCATAAATTCATTTTTTAAATAATATTTTTAGGCCAGGTATGGTGGTTCACACCTGTAATCCCAGCACTTCGAGAGACTGAGGCAGGAGGACTGCTTGAAACCAGGAATTTGAGGGGAACCCCCTTGGGGCCCCTCCCACTCTGGGAGCTTTTCTGTCCTCTCAATAAATCCTGCTAAAAAAAGAAAGAAAGAAAGAAAGAAAGAAAGAAAGAAAGAAAGAAAGAAAGAAAGAAAGAAAGAAAGAAAAGAAACCAGGAGTTTGAGAGCAGCCTAAGCAACACAGTGAGACCTCATCTCTACAAAAAAAATAAAAAAAATTAGTTGGGTATGGTGGTGCATGCCTGTAGTCGCAGCTACTCAGGAGGCTGAGGCGTTAAGGATCACCTGAGCCGAGGAAGTTGAGGCTGCAGTGAACCATGATTATGCCACTGCATTCTAGCCTGGGTGACAGAGTGAGAACCCAACTAAAATATAATAAAAATGAAATTAAATAATCATACTTTAAATGTATGCAATTTAATTAGAAGTATCAACATGGATTTATGATTTTAAAAATATACAGAGGCATATAGGTACAGAAATACACATGTATATGTATGAATAAGTCAATATACATAAATATATTAGCAAGTTCTGCCCACTGAAAGCACCTAAAAGCATTAACCCCTCAGAAGAAATGAGCACAATTTGTGCTCAAATCTTGGTTTATAAATACCATTCTCAAGTACATGTAGGCAGGGCTCCTAGGTAAATGGTTGATTCTGGGAACAGAACAAGGAAAATACAGGATGAACCTGCATCTTGTGGTGTCAGAAAGCAAGGAAGTGCTTAAACAAGAATGAAACATTTCAAAATTATATAGGATCCAAATGGAAGGAATTCACAATGGTCAAAGCTAGAACAATCTGAGCAACAAAATAAACCATGGTAGTACTGGATTACAACCCACAGAATATATATCCACAAGCCCAAATTGATATTTTAAAATTTTATAAATAAGTGGGAGAGAAAGGTCAGCCATTCTTTAAAGAAGAATTGCAGTAAATATATGAAGATGAGAAAAGGAAAACTAAAAATCATCATTAAGCAAACACCACAGTATATCCTGGGGAGGATAATCTGAGACTATTAACAACTAAATGCAATGTGGGATCCTGGACCAGATCCTTGAACAGAGTAATATTTGTAGAAAAATTTGTGAGTTTCCAGTAAGGTCTGCAGTTTAGTAAATAGTCTTTCACCAATATTAATTTCTGAGTTTTGATAATTATACTATGGATACATAAAATATTAGTATTAGGGGAAGTGGGATGAGATATATATGAGAACTTATAATTCTGCAACTTTTCTATAAGTCTAAAAATAGTCCAAAAAATGACTGCAGTCATGACTGTAGGCAGAGAAGAAAATTTCCCTGAAAACTTATAACTGTAAACTTGATGCACAAGCAAATTTAGTGCTCTAATTTATATTGCTTGCATGAACCAGGAATCCCCAAGCCTAGAAATTAACATAAATACTATGTTGGGTCAATGTGGCAGGCACAAAAATGGTTTCCCAAAAATGCTCATTCATCTTTAAAACAATATTTTTAAATGTATTCAGTTTAATTATTAGTGTCAACATGTATTTATGGATTGGAAAAAATATGGAGAGGTAAATAGGCACAATCTATCTAGCTGTACATATGTCATTTACGCGGGAAAAGGGATTTTCCTAATGTGATTAAAGATCTTGAGATGGGAAGATTATCCTAGATTATTTAGGTAGGCCCTAATGTTTTTTTTTCTCTCACTTTTTTTTTTTTAATTTGGTAGGCCCTAATGTAATCACAAACTTCCTTATAAAAGGGAGGCAAGAATGTCAAAGGCAGAAGGAAGAAATGGTATGCTAGAAGCAGAGTGATGCATTTTGAAGGTGGAGGAAGGGGACATGAGCCAAGGGACACAGGCAATCTCTAGAAACTGGAAAAGATAAGGTAACAAATTTTCCCCTAGAACCTCCAAAATGAACACAGCATTGCCTATATCCTGACTTGAACCTCACAAGACTCATTTCAAACTTCTGACCTACAGAACTGCAAAAATATAAATTAATATTATTTTTAGCCACTATATTTGTGGTAGTTTGTGATAGCAGAAATAGGAAACTAATATAGCCAGTAACCGCAGAGGGTGATGAGGCAAAGGGAAATGCAAAACATTCCTTAAGAACACAGGGCTGCCATAGAACCAGGAGTCTCTCTTCTGGGGTCTCTCCTCTGTCTTCTACCCCACAAACCTCCTCAATCTTTTCTGCCCCATCCTCGGCCTCCACACTGGAGAGTCCCCAGAGCACTTTCTGGATTCTAACACGGCTCCACTTTCACGGTGACAGGATAATGGCAGCCCAAGTCACACTCCAAAGTCAGAGGGAACGAGTGTACAGCTCGAGACTAGAGCTGATCCTGGAGTCCTGGGGAAGACTCCATACACAGAGACCCTCACTCTGCTTGAACCGGGAACCAGCTAAGCTAACAATGGGGGAGCCAGCTTAGGGATGGGTGGCGTGTCTCCTCAGGGAGAGAGTGTCCAGTGGCTGCAGGAAATGGAATTTGGACACAGAAGTCCAGAGTGGGAAGATCCACCGTGCTGAGTCAGGCAGGCCTTGTGCTCCCACGAGTAGGCAGAACAGAATGGAGAGAAGGGGAGGGTGCTTGTACAGGTGCCCTGTCCCTTGTCCAGGCCCATCGGTCACAGGGTGCTTTCCCCATTGGGGTGGGGTGAGTGGAGAGAGTCAGAGGTGAATGTGGCCCTTCGAGATGTCTCTTCTCGGGAGGAATCATCAGGAGGGGAGGAAGAGCATCCCCTTCACATATGTTGTGTTGACCGTGCTGAATTCACAGTCGACCCAGGAGGTGATGTCTAGGAAGAGGGAGTTTTTGAATGAAATCAGGCTTCCTAGCGTTTCTTCAAAGGTGGGAGTGCCCTGTGCGCCCGAGCCTGGCTCCCATGTGGCCCACATCTGGGCTGAATCGTGGTCCCTTCTGGCAGATGTGTGCCCACCCACTGTGCCCTGTCTGGGTCTGGCACTCCTGTTTCCCTATTTCTATGGCCCACCACGTCCTTCTGGGAGGTTTAGCTGCTGCCTCTGCTGTGCTTGTTGAAGTATGGAGTGGAGCAGCCGGGACTAACACTGCTTCGTGGTGACACGGCCGCCCTGCTGCTCCTGGTCTCATGGTGACGTGTGACTAGCCTAACAGTCTCGGTGTTTCATTCGGTCTTAGGAGAGGCTTCGTGTCCGAGAAGAGAAAGGGGGAGAAAGAGAAAGAAACTCCTGTCCTGGCCTGTGAGACAGAGGATGGACGGATGCTGGAGATCAGGGAGTTTGCCGAGGTGCTGCAGGAGGGGCCACCAGCAGGCTCTGATGTCCTTCCATGGCCACACACTGCGGCCTTTTCTGCTCTGCTGGGCACCACTGACCCGGGTGAGCATCTGATTGGCACACCTGACTGCAAGTTTCTGAACATACCTGGACTCTCCAAGGTGCCCCCACTCAGTAGAAGCTCCTGACCACTGGAGCCACAGCTGGAGAGGGGCGGAACTAAAGGGAGCAGGTGTCAAGGGCCTGTGATTGTAGTCAGTCGCCACTACTCTCCTGTTCCTTCCAGGAGTACAAGGAGGTTATCTCAGGTAAGGAACAGGGTAGCAGGAAGCAAGCTGACTGTCATCTGTGGGATAGACTTTTACTACTCTCAAAGACTTGGCATAAATCGGAGGGAAAGATGGCTGTCAGGAGGTGTGGATGGATGGATGGATGGATGGATGGATGAATGGAAGGAAGGGTGGGTGGGTGAATAGATGGATGGATGGATGAGTAGGCGGGTGGATAGATGGAAGGGTGGGAAGGTTGGTGGATGGATGTCTAGGTGGGTGGATAGTCGGATGGATGGGTGGGTGGATCAGTGGATAAATGAATGGATGGATGTGTTGATGGATGGATGAATGGGTGGGTGGATAGATGGATAGAAGGACAGATGGATGGGTGGGTACATAAATGGATGGATGGATGGGTACATAAATGGATAGGTGGGTGGGTAGATGGATGAGTGGGTAGATGGATCGATGGGTGTGTGGGTGGGTGGATACATGAATGGATGAGTAGGTTGATGGATGGATGACCAAGTGGGTGGATGGATGGATGAGTGGGTAGACAGATGGATGGAAGGCTGTGTGGGTGGGTGGACAGATGAATGGATGGGTGGGTTGACAGATGGATGACTGAGTAGGTGGATGGATGGATGAATGGATAGATGGATGGATGAATGTGTGGGTGGGTGGAAAAAGAAAAATAAAAGAAAGGAAGAAAGAAAGAAAACAAAGAATACAGGGGCCGGGGCAGTGGGAGGCTCACACTTGTAATCCCAGTACTTTGGGAGGCCAAGGGGCAGAGGGGGTGGCTTGAGCCCAGGAGTTTGAGACCAGCCTAGAAAACGAAGCGAGATATCATCTCTACTTACAAAAAAGCAAAAAATTAGCTGGGTGTGGTGGCACATGCCTTTAATCCTAGCAATTTAGGAGACTGAAATGGAAGGATCACCTAAGTCCAGCAGCTCCAGGCTGCGGTGAGCCTTGATTGTGCTACTGCACTCCAGCCTGGGCAACAGAGTGAGACTCAGACTTTAAAAAAGGGGGGGAAAAAAACACCAGGGATCCCATAGACAAAGACCACTTAAAAAAATAAAAATAAAAGATTCAATATTTCAGGGGGGAAAAGAAGGAAAAATGCTAACCCTGAAGTCAGAGACAAAGTAATGAACAGTATTAAACCCTCCAAGAACTTCATAAAAATAGAATTGTGTGAAAGAGGCTATAAAACAAGCATGTTTTACATGTTAAAAATAAATAAATAGAAACACAAAGAAAGAACATGACAGCACTAAAAAATAACCAACAGAATTTCTAGAAGTGAAAGTCATTGAGATGAAAATGATAGCTAGGCTAAAAAGAAAACCAGAAACATTTGAAGAGAGAATTAATGAACCAGAAAAGAGGTTCACAAACATTTTTTTGTAAAGGTCCAGAAAGTAAATATTTTAGGCTTTGCAGGCCATACAGCTACTTAACTCTGCCTTTATTGTGTGAAACCAGCCATAGTCAATATGTAAGCATGTGTATATATGTATATGTAAACATGGTTGTGGTCCTATAAGATTTTATTTACAAAAACAAGTGGCCAACCTGTGGGCCATAGCTTACAATCCAAGAACCTAAGGTAAAGTCAGAGAAATTACTCAGAAAGCAGCATTTAAGGTAAAAAGACAAGAAATAAGAAAGAGACATTAAGGCAAAAAAAAAAAAAAAAAAATGAGACGATCCAACATATTTCTAAGACAATGTCCAAAAGAAAGAAGAGTGGAAACGTTTAAAGAAATAGGTAGTTGCCAACTCTATGTCTGACAAAGGCCTAACATCTAGGATCTACAAGGAACTAAATGAGGTGAAAAGAAAAAAAACAGCCCCATTACAAAGTGGGCAAAAGATATGAATAGACACTTCTCAAAAGAAGACATATAAGCAGCCAATATACATGAAAAAATGCTCAGCCTTACTAGTCATCAAAGAAATACAAAAAAACCACATTGAGATACCACCTAACTCCAGTTAGGATGGCCATCATCAACAACTCAA
The DNA here is from genome assembly GCF_000164805.1 of Carlito syrichta. NCBI lineage: Eukaryota > Metazoa > Chordata > Mammalia > Primates > Tarsiidae > Carlito > Carlito syrichta. The sequence goes on from NW_007249373.1 coordinate 137,479, forward strand.
AAAATGACAGATGCTGGAGATGATGCAGGGAAAAGGGAACACCTCTACACTGTTGGTGGGAGTGTAAACTAATATAACCTCTGTGGAAAACAGTTTGGCAACTCTAAAAGATCTAAAAATCGACCTTCCAAACGACCTCACAATCCCCCTACTGGGAACATACCCGGAGGAACTCACATCAGTCTATGAAAAAGATACCTACACATGAATGTTTATTCCAACATTGTTCGCAATAGCAAAAACGTGGAACCAACCATGCTGCCCATTGAAAGAGGACTGGATAAAAAAAAATGTGGTACATATACACGCAGCCATAAAGAAGGACAAAATTACAAACTTCACAGCAACGTGGATGGTCTTAAAATCTATAATACTGAGTGATCTATCACAGAAACAAAGAACTGAGTATCACATGTTCTCACTCATAAGCGACCTTGAGCAATAATCACAATACTGTAAGAAAAGGATTAGCAGGAAACTGTGGAGTGGGGAGGAGGTGGGATTGGCAGTAGTGGGAATCTGCCAGGGGGTGGGGGGCACATCTCATCAACAAGGGTACCAGGCATAATGAACATTTGTATACCTAACCCTGAGTTGTACCCATCTTTAAAGTTACAAAAAAAAAATAGCTGGAAATTTTCTTGCCAATAAAAGACATAAATCATCTGATTTCAAGAAGCAAAACAAATTCTGACCAGAATGAATAAAAACAAAGTTCATATAAAAAAGCTAAAGGTGAGGTTGCAAATATAAACAAGAGAATTAACCAGAAAAAGAGAATTCATCTACAAAAGAACGACATTACACTAACTTCAGATTTCTCAAAGGCAACAAAAGAAGCCAGAAGAAAAAGTGCTGAGAGAAAAAATCACTATTAATATGTAATTACAGAACCAACTAAATTATAATTGGAGATTGAAGATGAAATAGACACATTGACAAAGACTCAGTTTATCGCTAACAGACTCAGGGTGAAAAAGCTTCAGAAAGCAGGAAATTGGCACCAGAATGAAGAATAGGCAAAAAAATGGGTAAACAAGATATCAGACCTAGATAAGCATTGACTGTAAGTAAGTAAGTAAGTAAGTAAATAAATAAATAAATAAATAAAAACAACAATGACCAAAAGAAGTATAAAATCTAAGTGTCACCAAAATGCTATATAGCAAGAAACATGAGAGGGGGTGGTCCTTGTATTGCTCGAGAAAATACTTTGATTAGCTTAGATATTTGGTTTGAATATAAGTAAGCTTAAAAGTTAAAGCTTTTCTGTTCTAAAGGGATAAAAATGTCATATATAACTCCAAGCCAGTTGCATGATGGGAGAAAGGGTATATCTGTTCAATAAAAGGACAAAAGGAGAGAAAGGAAAAGCAAAGAAGAGGCAGGTTAAAAAGAAAGGATGAGGCCAGGCTTGGTGGCTCAGCCTGTAATCCCAGCACTTTGGGAGGCCGAGGCAAGAAGATTGCCTGAGCCCGTGGGTTTGAGACTAGCCTGGGCAACCTGGCGAGACCTCATCTCTACAATAAATTTTAAAAAATTAGCCAGGCATGGTAGCATGCACCTATAGTTTCTGCTACTTGAAAGGCTGAGGCAGAAGGATCGCCAGAGCCCAGCAGGTCAAGGCTGCAGTGACCAGGAGCAGCCACTGCACTCCAGTCTGGGTGACAGAGTGAGACTCCAACTCAAAAAATAAAAATAAAAATAAATAAATAAATCCGAGGAATCAAAAGTAACTACACAAGGATATTACAATTCTAAACCTATAATATGCTCTTATAAATATGTACTCAGAGTATACAAAGCATAGTGTAACAGAATCGCAAGGAAAAATAAGAATTCCATAATCAGGAGAGGAGATTTAAACATACTCCTCCACCATCAATAAATCAATCAGATAACAGAAGTTCTGAACAACAAAATTAACAAGTGTGATCTAATGCACACATGGAACTCCATATCCAACAAATTTAAAAAAACACATTATTTTTAAGCCATATAGTTACAAACCATAAAGCAATTCTTAAAAAATACCAAATAATTGACATCATACAGAGCTCATTCTCTGAATAACATAATTAAATTAGAAACCAATTACAAAAAAAAAGTTAAATATGTAGTTGGAAGCCGGGCTCGGTGGCTCAGCCTGTAATCCCGCGCCTTTGGTAGGCTGAGGTGAGTGGATTGCCTGAGCCCACGGGTTCGAGACCCACCTGGGCAGTGAGACCTCATCTCTACAATAAATCAAAAAATCAGCCGGGCATGGTAGTGCATGCCTGTAATTCTGGCTACTCGGAAGGCTGAGGCGGAAGGATCGCCGGAGCCCAGCAGGTAGAGGCTGCACTACAGTCTGGGCGACAGAGTGAGACTCCAACTCAAAAAAAAACAAAAACAAAAACAAAACGTAGTTGGAGTCCAGATGTGGTGGCTCAAGCCTGTAATCCCAGCATTTTGGGAGGCTGAGGTGAGAGGATTGCCTGAATTCAGGGGTTCGAGACCAGCCCAAGCAACTTGGTGAAACCTCATCTCTAAAATTTATCAAAAAATTAGCCGGGTATGGTAGTGTGTGCCTGTAGTTCCAGCTACTTGGAAGGCTGAGGCGGAAGGATCGCCTGAGTCCAACAGGTCGACGCTGGGGTGGCCGTGAGCATGCTACTGCACTCCAGTCTGGGCGACAGAGTGAGACTCTGACTTAAAAAATATATATATATATAGTTGGTTAGAACATACAAAGAACTCTCAAAGTCCAACAGCAAAAACAAACAATTTTATCAAAAAGGATATACAGATGGCAAACAAGCACATGAAAAATCATTAGCCATTAGAAAAATGTGAATTAAAATTGCAATGAGATATTAGTACACAGCTATCAAAATTAATTTTAAAAAATGGTGACAACATGAAATTACAGCAAAGATGCAGAGGATCTGGATCACTCAAACATTGTTAGTAGAAATATAAATGGTATAGGCACTCTGGAAAATAGTTTGGCAGTTACTTAAAGAGCAAAACATGTAATTACCATATGACCCAGCAACTGCACTCCTAGGAAATTCTTCCAGAGAAATTAAAATGTATGTTTACATTTTAAAAAATGAATACTCATAAAGCAATTTTATTTGTAATAGCCAAAAAAATAGAATCAGCCCAGATGCTCTTCAACAGGTAAATAATCAAACTATAATATGTACTACTACTCAACAATAAAAAGAAACAAACTACTGGACTACTGGTACATGGAAAAACCTGGATAAACCTCCAGGGAAATATGCTGAATGATTAAAAAGCCAGTGCCAAAAATACATACTTCAAATGACAAAATTATAGAAATGAAAAACAAATTAGTGGTCACTGGAGTTGGGAATTGGGGGTAGAAGGAGGTAGATATGGTTATAAAAAGGCAACATGTGGAATTGTTGATGTTAACTACTTGGTATCTTATATCTTTTTGTACACTGAATCTAACATATACGTTATAAATACTTACAATATTTTACTGCAGCTTACTGCTTTTTCTGGACAGTATATTGCAGAACATATAAAAGATAACAGTAGCTGCTTCTAGGAGGTGGGATAGAGGGTGGAGAAGGTGGGGTACAGACAGGAAGAGAAAGCACACAAGAACATTTTTCTTTCTGTGTATTGCATCATTTTCATGATACATCATGAGGGTTGAACTTGTAAATTCAATGAAATTGAATTGAAGTTTTTTAAAAATCGGAAATTTAAGAATATACTTCTAAATAATCAATGGAGCAAAGAAGAAATCACATTGGCTATTAAAAAAACACTGTTTGGTGGTCTGCTGCCAGTATGATCCACTACAGCTTTCTGAAACTGTTTCATCTAAGAAGGATGCTCAGTGAATCGATGAGAGGCACCGAATACTGCAATGCCTGCAACTGGCATTGGTCAACAGAAAGGGCCCAATTCTATTCCATGACAATACCCAACTGTAGGTCGTACAACCAATGCTTCAAAAGTTGAACAAATTGGGCTATGAAGTTTTGCCTCATCTGCCATATTCACCTGATCCCTCACAAACCGACTACCACTTCTTCAAGCGTCTCGACAACTTTTTGCAGGGAAAACGCTTCCACAACCAGCAGGATGCAGAAAATGTTTTCCAAGAGTTCATCGTATCTTGATTTTTGTACTACAGGAATAAACAAACATATTTCTCATTTGTAAAAATGTGTTGATTGTAATGGTTCCTATTTTGATTAATAAAGATGTGTTTGAGCCTATTTATAATGATTTAAAATTCATGGTCTGAAACCACAATTACTTTTGCACCAAGCTAATACATCACCTACCAAAAACACATTGCTAAAACTAGCATCATTTGAGAAAGTAACCATGCAATCCAATCTATAACCAAGAAACCCGTACATAATGGCTCTCAAAAAGTGCACGGTAATGAAGCCAATCAGCCATATACAACACACATAACAGATATAGCCACAAGAGAAAAAAAAAAAGGTTCATTTGAATTATAGAAAAACCAGAGAAAAAAAGAAGTGCAAGCTTGTTGAGATGGGAAGGAAACAGCATAGAAACTCTAGCAACACAACAAGCCAGAGTGTTTTGTTGCCCCTAAATGATTGTACCTGCTCCCATTTAATGGATCCTAAACAGAATGAATTGCCCATAATGACAGATGTAGAATTTAGAATATGAATGGCACACAAACTCAATGAGATTCAAAATAAAGTAGAAACCCAACACCAAGAAGCCACAAAAACTATCCAAGTACTGAAAGGTTACATGGTGATTTTAAGAAAGAGGCAATCTAAACTTCTGGAACTGAAAATTCATTTTGGGCATTTCAAAATTCAGTTGCAAGTCTTAGCAAATGACCAGATCAAGCACAAGAAAGAATTTCAGAGCTGGAAGACTTATCCTTCAAATCAACATAGTCATACAAAAATAAAGAAAAAATAATTTTAACATTAAAATGAATACAACCTAAGAGAAATATGAGAGTTAGTAAAAAGACCAAATCTACGACAGACTGGCATTCCAGAAAGAGAAAAGAACAGAAATGTCTGGAAAAACTATTTGAGGACATAATCCAAGAAAACTTGCCCAATTTTGCTATAGAGTCAACCTGCAGATATAAGAAAATCAAAGAACCTATGCAAGATACTATACAAGATGACCAGCACCAAGGCACATAGTCATCAGATTACACAAAGTCAATGCAAAAGTAAAAATGTTAAAGCCAGCTAGAGGAAGGGCCAAATGACCTACCAAGGGAGACCCATCATGCATACAAACATAGTACCTCTCAACAGAAACCTTACAAGCAAAGAGATGGGAGAGGGGTGATTTTTAATATTTATTTTAAAGCCAGGGTCTCATTCTGCTCACCCTGTCATCCAGGCTGGAATACAGTAGAGCAATCATAGCTTATTGCAGCCACAATTTCCTGCACCCAAGCGATCCTTCTGCCTCAGCATCCTAAATAGCTAGCACTACAGACGCATGACATCCTGTATGGCTAATTTGTTTATTTATTTTTTGTAAAGATGGGGTCTCGCTATGTTGACCAGGCTGGTCTCGAACTCCTGAACTCAAGTAATCCTCCCATCTCAGTCTCCCAAAGTGCTGAGATTACAGGTGTAAGCCACTGTGCCCAGCCTTTAGCACTTTTAAGAAAAAGGATGCCAGCTAAGAATTTCCTATCCTGCCAAACTAAGCTTCAAAAACAAAGGAAAAATAAAGTATTTTCCAGACAAGGAAATGTTAGGGAAATTCCTCACGACTAGACTGGCCCTAGAAGGTACGCTTAAGGGAGTGGTAAAAATGAAAATGAAAGGACGATACCTCCACCAAAAAAGCACACATAACCACACAGACCAAATAAGTCAGTGAAAAATCTGAGAATACAAAGCAAGTAGCTAACAGCATTATGACAGGAACAAATTCTCATGTATCAGCCGTAATCTTGAATGTCAATGACCTAAATGGCCCCACTAACAGTCATAGATGGGCAAGCTGGATTTTTGTTTTAGTTGGAGCTTCACTCTGTTGCCAAGACTGTAGTGCAGTGGCACACTCACGGCCACCACAACCTCGACCTGCTGGGCTCAGGCAATCTTTCCACCACAGCCTTCCAAGTAGCTGAAACCTCAAGCAGGTGTCACCATGCCCAGCTAATTTTTTTTTATTTATTGTAGAGATGAGGTCTTGCCAAGTTGCCCAGGCTGGTCTTGAACCCATGGGCTCAGGTAATCATCTTGCCTCCATCTCCCAAAGTGCTGGGATCATAGGCATGAGCCACCATGCCTGGTGGCAAACTAGATTTTTCAAAAAGAGACCCATCCTTCTGCTATCTTCAGGAGACACATCTCTTCTAATCATATCCAAAGGCTCAAGGTGGAAGGATTGAGAAAGATCTACCAGGCAAATGAAAAACAAAAAAGAGTAGAGGTTGCTATTCTTGCATTAGATAAAGAGACTTTAAACTAACAATGGTTAAAATAAAAAGAACAATGAAGGGTATTATGTAATGACAAAGAGCTCAATCCAACAAAAAGCCTTAACTATCCTAAATATACACCCAACACTGGAGCACCGAGATTTGATAAAACAATTACCAATAAATCTAAAAGAAGACTTAGACAGCCACACAATAATAGTGGGGGACCTCAAATCCCACTACAGCTTTAGGCAGATCATTGAGACAGAAACTAACAAAGAAATTCTGGGCTTAAATTCCACATTTAAACAATTGGGTCTGACAGAAATCTACAGAATATTTCACCCAACAATCAGAGAGTATTCTTCTCATCTGCACATGGAATATAACCTAAGATCAACCACATGCTCGGTCATAAAGCAACTCTTAATAAATTTGAAAAGATCAAAACCACACCAAGCATCTTCTCTGACCATCACAGAATAAAAATAGAAATCAACACCAAGAGGAACTTTGAAAATGATGCAAATATATGAAAACTACACAACTTGTACCTAAATGATTTTTGAGTAAACAACAAAATCAAGACAAAAATTTTAAAAATTGTTGAAATAAGTGAAAATAAAGACACAATATACCAAAACCTCTGTGATACCACAAAATCAGCACTAAGAGAAAAATCTGAAGCACTAAATGTCCACATCAAGAAGAAAGAAAGATCTCAAATAAACAACCTAATATCTCACCTAAGGAAACTGAAAAACAAGAACAAATTAAGCCAAAGATAGCAAAAGAAAATAACCAAAATCAGAGCAAAACTAAATGAAAATGAGACTTTAAAAAGTACAAAAGATCAACAAAACAAAAAGCTGGTTCTTTGGCTGGGCACAGTGGCTCATGCCTATAATCCTAGTACTTTGGAAGCTGAGGAGGAAGGAGCACTTGAACCCAGTAGTATGAGACCAGTCTGGGCAACATAGTGAGACCTCATCTCTACAAAAAGTACAAAAATTAGCCAGATGTGGTGGCATGTGCCTGTAGTTCCAGCTACTTGAAAGGCTAAAATGGGAGGATCACTTCAAGTCCAGGAGTTTGAGGCTGCAGTGAGCTGGTATCATGTCAGTGTATTCCAGCATTGGCAGCAGAGTGACATTCTGTCTCAAAAAAAGAAAATAAAAAAGAAAAGCTGGTACTTTGAAAGAATATACATGATTGATAGACTGCTCAACAAAACAACAAAACAAAAGATCAACAAAACAAAAGAGAGATAAAATCTAAATGAGTACAATCAAAAGCAAAAAAGGCAATGTTACAATCAATCCCAAAGAAATATAAAAGATTCTCAGATTACTATAACCATCTATCCCCAAAAAATATAAAAGATTCTCAGATTACTATAAGCATCTATCGCAAAGAAATACAAAAGATTATCAGATTATTATAAGCATCTATCCCAAAGAAATACAAAAAGATTCTCAGATAAGCATCTATATACATGTAAACTGGAAAATCTAGAAGAAATTAATAAATTCCTGGAACACACAAACTTCTAAGATTGAAACAGGAAGAAATTATAACACTGAACAGACCAATAATGAATCACAAAGTTGATTCACTAATAAAAGATTTATACTCCCAAAAGTACTAGACAAGAGGGGATTCCCATTCAAATTCAACTAGATGCAAGCATTAGTAACAATCCTACTGAAACTATTCCAAAAAATCAAGGAGGAGAAACTCCTTCCTAACATATTTTACAAAGCCAATATCATGCTGATGCCAAAATCTGGGGAGGGAGGGAGGGAGGGAGGGAAGGAAGGAAGGAAGGAAGGAAGGAAGGAAGGAAGGAAGGAAGGAAGGAAGGAAGGAAGGAAGGAAGGAAATTACAGGTGAATATCCCAGATAAACATGGATGCAAAAATCTTCAACAAAATACTAGCAAACCATATCCAATAGTATATCAAAAAGATCATTCGCCATGACCAGGTGGGATTTATTATTGGAATGCAAGGTTGTTTCAACACATACAAAACAATAAATGTGATCCACCACATAAATAATTAAAAACAAGAACGTGATTCTCTCAACAGGTGCAGAAAAAGCATCTGATAAAATCCAATGTTCCCTCGTGAGAAAAACCCCCAAGCATCTAGGCATCAAAAGAACATACCTCAAAATAATAAATTACAGAAGGAACATATCTCAAAATAGTAAGAGTCATCTATGACAAACCCACAGCTGACATCATACTGAATGAGCAAAAGTTGGAAGCATTCCCCCTAAGAACTGGAACAAGACAAGCATGTCTACTCTCACTGCTCCTATTTAACACAGTACTGGAAGTCCTAACTAGAGCACTTAGGCAAGAGAAGGAAATAAAAGGTATCCAAACAGAAATAGAGAAAATCGAATACTCCCTTCACAGACAGTATCATTCTATATCGAGAAAACACTAAAGATTCCACCAAAAGACTCCTAGACCCGATAAATGACTTCAGTAAAATCTCAGGATACAAAAGCAACATTCAAAAATCAGTAACATTTCTATACATAAACAACATTCAAGCTGAGGACCAAATCAAGAATACACTCCCATTTACGATAGCCACAAAAACAATAAAATATCTGGGAATACATCTAACTAATGAGGTGAATAATCTCGACAATAATAACTATGAAACACTGATGAAAGAAATCAAAGGTGACACAAACAAGGCCAGAAGCAGTGACTCATACCTGTAATCCCAAAAATTTGGGAGGCCAAGACAGAAGGATTACTTGAGGCCAGGAGTTCAAGACCAGTTTGAGCAAAATAGTAAGAGCCTATCTCCACAAAAAAAATGTTAAAAAATTAGCTGGGATTTCTGGCAAGATAGCCAGAAATGAACAGGTCAGACTGTGAGAGTCTCTGCAAAACCAACTGTCCATAAAGACTCTCTGCATAAGTGGGTGTGTGCCAGTGGGTGAGTGAAAGTCCATCTGAGAGGAAACATGGGTTCATGCACCTGGGGCTCTCCTCTGGAGGTGATTAAAATCCCCCACCACCCTGAGATTAGAGCCCCTGGTGCGAATGACTATCTGCTTCTTCTCAGGCTCTCCTGAGAAGAAGCAGTGGAAAGCAGCTGATCCTCACCACCTGGTACCCAGCCTACACCACCACCTGTGACAGCAGATTAGCACAATCTCCAGAATCTGTGGAGAGGGCAGGGGAAAGCTGTAAAGGAGCCCTGCCATCAGTGAGGAAATAATTACCAGTTCCATTTTCTCTGTCCGGGGACCAGGCAGAGATCAGCATTGCCCTGCCCAGATCCACCCAGCCTCCACACTGGGACCTAGAGGTTTTCTCTTCATCAAACTCTGTGAGAAAGATGACCCTCCCCCATGCTGGAAGAGAAACAGACATATCAGATCTGAGTGGGAGACTTGACGGCAGCGGCAGTAAGTTGAGTAAGTTCAGATCTGATCCACCCATCTCCCACAGTAATCCATGGGGCATCTGACCCACACTGACAGCAACCGTATCAGCCTGCACTGAGAGCAAAGGGGGGAGAGCTGGAGACCAGAGCTGAAAAGAAGTAGAAGTTACAAGAACGAAGTCAGAGTGAGTTTCCTTATTTTGTTTGTCTTTATTGCTTTTTTGTTGTTGTTTTTTGTGTGTGTGTTTAAGTTTTTTTTTCTTTCTGTTTTTGATAAAGTTTTCATATTCGCTTTGTCTGTTATTTTAATGCTCTTGTGTTTAGATTTCCTGTTTGTGTATGGGCATTTATGAGGGAGAATACATCAATGGGGGGGGTTGTTGGTTTGTGTGTTTGTATGATTGTCTGTTATTTTTTAAAAATCTTTTCTGTCTTTGTCTGTGTCTGTTTTCATTTGTTAGTTGGTATGTCTGTCTGTTTTCCTTTCTACTCTCCCTCCACCTTCCTCTAGTCTTCCTCCTTCCTTTTTTCTAGTCTTTTCCTTTTTTTTTTTAAACCTCATTTTGCCTTCAGGGGGCAAACCTATACCCCCACTGCAAGGACAGATTCTAAGGTGGTGGGAAGTGGGATCCAGGGGGCCCACACACCTGTCAGCAGATACTAGGATCTGCAGATAGTTTCTGAATCTCAGCCCCCCCCCAATTAAATCTCAAATCTGCAAAAAGTTAAAGCCTCCCGCCCACAGTCCAGCTTCAGAAATGAACAAAGCCAGAGGACCTACATCAAGAAAAATAGAAGATTGAGCAAACAAAAGTAGAAGCTATCCACCCATCCCTGAACATCAAAATAAAATAAGAGGTTAAAAGGGGGGGGGGGGGGGGGAAAAAATTTT
>NW_007249373.1:148348-185621 GCF_000164805.1 Carlito syrichta
AAATAGAAATGAGGAGAGACAAGAGGAAAGAATGAAGGAATTGATAACTGAGATAACAGCAATAAAAATACAGTGAAAAAAATAAATTACAAACTGACAAGCATGGAAAGCAGAATTAACCAAGCAGAAGAAAGAACCTCAGAGTTTCAGCCCAAAATATAGAACTAATTCAAACTGTTAAAAAAAACATAGAAAGAAGCTTAAAAAGACAGAACAAAACCTCCAAGAGAGGAGCAAATACAATTAATTGGAATCCCTGAGGCAGATAGACAGAGACCACCCTGGAACAAAAATCCTATAAAATTATCCAAGAAAACTTCCCTCATCTCATCACTGAAGTGACCATTCAAACACAAGAGATTCAGAGAACCCCAGCAAGACAACAAATGAGAAGACCAACGCCAAGACACATAGTAATTCACCTATACAAACTAGGTATAAAAGAAAAAATCCTAAAGGCAGCAAGACAGAAAGGTCAGACTACCTACTAGGGAAGACCAATTAGAAGAACGCAGACTTATCTATAGAAATACTTCAGGCCTGGAGAGCACGGAGCTCAATTTTCAAAGTTCTCAAAGATAAAAAAATTTCAACCAAAATTACCTACCCAGCTAAGCTAATCTTCATCAGTGAAAGAGAATTAAAATCTTTCCCAGACATTCATTCCCTGAGAGTTTACACAGCCTCCAGGCCAGCTAGCTGTACAAGAAACACTTAAGAAAGAAACATAGAAGAAAGGAAAAAAAAGAAAGAAAATGTGAAGAATGCAGGAAAAAGACTGAAAATACACATGAATGAACCCCAATATCAAAAAAGACAAAAAGCAAATAAACAAAAAGCAACAACAACAAACTGTGTAAGAACCTCATGACAGGGATAGACTCCTACATCTCAATAATTAGCCTGCATGTGAAAGGACTAAATGCACCACTGAAAAGAAATAAAAAGGCAAAATGGATAAAATATCATGAGGCAACAATATATTATCTCCAAGAGACTCATCTCACCAGAAAGAACACTCAGAATCAAAGTAAGAGGATGAGAAACAAAATTTCAGGTGAATAGAACACAAAGGAAAGCAGCAGTCATGATCTTAATATCAGACAAAATACCCTTTAAGCTATCAAAAATTTAAAAAGATATGGAAGGTCACTACATAATGATAAAAAGTTCAATCCATCAACAAGAAATATCCATCCTAAACATATATGCACCCAACATAGGAGCACCAACTTTCATAAAGCAGCTTCTGGGCAAACTTAAAAAAGATACTGACTCTAACACTATCATAGCTGGGGACTTAAATACCCAACTCACAATCCTAGAGAGATCATTAAGACAAAAAATCAACAAGGAGATCTGGAATCTCAACAAGACGCTTGACCAAATGGACTAAATTGATACCTACAGAACACTCCACCCAACAGCCATGGAATATACATTTTATTCATCACCACAAGGAATGTACTCTAAGATCGACCACATCCTCAGTCATAAATCATGCATAAACAAATTCCATAAGATTGAAATATTGCCATGTACCTTCTCAGATCACAGTGGAATAAAAATAAATATCAACACCAACAAAGTTTGCCCAAACCCCACAATAACATGGACACTAAATAGCATGATGCTAAACAACTCCTGGGTCAACATGGAAATCAAAACAGAGATTAAAAGGTACCTGGAAACAAATGAAAATGAAGAAACATCTTACCAAAACCTCTGGGATGCCATGAAAATAGTCCTAGGAGGGGAATTTATATCTTTATATACACGCATGAAGAAAATGGAAAGATCACAAGTTAACAGCCTAATGAATCACCTAAGGAAGCTGAAAAAGCAAGGCCACCCAAACCCTCACTTCAGCAGGAGAAGCCAGATCACCAAAATAAAAGCCCAAATCCGGGACATAGAAGACATAAAAGATAATACAAAAAAACCAAAGAAACAAAAAGCTGGTTCTTTAAAAGGATAAACAAGACTGATGGAACACTAGCTAAACTGACCGAGAAAAAGAGAGAAAAAGCCCAAATAAACACAATAAGAAAGGCAAAAGATGAAGTCACAACTGACCCCAAAGTAATATAAAAGATTATCAGAGATTACTATGTACAGCTGAATAGAAACAAACTTGAAAACCTAAATGAAATAGAGGAATTTCTGACATCACATAACCTCCCCAGGTTGAAACAAAAAGAAATTGAGACCCAAAACAGACCAGTAACAACCCATGAAATCAAATATGCCATAAGAAAACTACCTACAAAAAAAAGTCCTGGACCAGATGCTTTCCAGTAGAATTCTACAAAATATACAAGGAGGAGCTGATACCAATCCTACTGAAAGTATTCCAGGCAACTAAGAAAGACGGAGAGCTCTCCCCATATCATTTTATAAAGCTAAAATCACATTTATACTCAAACCGGGTAAAGATCCAACAAAGAAAGAAAAATACAGGCCAATATCCTTAATGAATACTGATGCCAAAATTCTCAACAAGAGCCTAGTGAACTGGATCTAACAATACATCTCAAAAATCATCCACCAGACCAAGTAGGCTTCATCTCCAGGATGTAGGGATGGTTCAACATTCACAAGACCATAAACGTAATCAAATACATCAGCATATGTAAAAACAAAACCTATATGATTATATCATTAGACATGGAAAAAACTTTTGATAAAATCCAGGACCACTTCTTGATAAAAACCCTCAAACATCTAGGCATAGATGGAACATACCTCAAAATATTATGAGCCACCTACAAGAAACACATTGCCAGCATACTGTTAAACAGACAGAAATTGGAACCATGTCCCCTGAAAACCGGAACAAGACAAGGATGGCCACTCTCACTCCTCCTTTTCAACATAGTTTTGAAAGTCTTAGCTAGAACAATCAGACAAGAGAAGGAAATCAGGGGTATCCAAATAGGAAAAGAGGAAGTCAAGTTATTCCTCTTTGCAGATGATATGATGCTATACCTCAAAAACCTGAGAATCTGTCAAAAATCTCCTCGTACTGATAAAGGACTTTGGCAAAGTCTCAGGGTATAAAATAAATGTGCAAAAGACAGTTGCATTTTTATGCACCAACAATAAACAAACAGAAACCCAAATAAAAAGCACAATCCAATTCACAAAAGTCAAAAAAAAAAATGAAATACCTTGGCATCTTCTCATCCATCAGCATGAAAGCCCTTTACATCAAAAACTACAAACACTGCTCAAAGAAATCAAAGATGACACAAACAAATGGAAAAATATTCCATGCTCATGGATTGAAAGAATCAACATTGTTAAGATATCCATTCTACCCGAGGCAATCTACAGATTTAACGCAATATCCATTAAATTACCAGCAGCATTCTTCTCAGACCTGGAAATGACAATACAGAAATTTGTATGGAAACATAAACAATCACAGATAGCCAAAACAATCCTGAGCAAAACAAACAAACAAACAAACAAAGCGGGAGGTATCACGCTTCCAGAATTTAAACTTTATTATGAAGCCACAATAATCAAAACAGCCTGGTATTGAAACAAGAACACGCATATAGATCAATGGAACTGGATAGAGATTCCAGAAGCAAAACCTCAATTTCTCAACCAATTCATCTTCAACAAAGCCTCCACCACAACCACTGGGGAAAGGCAAACCTATTCAGTAAATGGTGCTGGGAAAACTGGCTGACCACATGCAGAAGATTGGAACAGGACCCCTACCTATCACCATACACAAAAATCAACTCTAAATGGATCAAACACCTAAACGTAAACCTCAAACTATAAAAATCTTAGAAAATACAGGAGACAACCTTATGGAAACTGGAACTGGCAACTCATTCCTGATCAAAACCCCAAGTATTCATTCCATAAGAGATTAAGGTAGACAATCGGGACCTTATCAAACTGACAAGCTTCTGCAAAGCCAAAGAAGCCATCAAGAGAGCAGAGAGACAGCCCACCGAATGGAAAAAAATATTTGCTAACTATTTGACAAAGGCCTAACATATTTGACAAAGGCCTAACATCTAGGATCTACAGGGAACTCAAATGTGCTGGAAAAAAAAAAAAAAAACAGCTCCACTACAAAGTGTCAAAAAATAAAAGAAGACATAGGAGCAGCCAACAGATACATGAAAAAATGCTCAGCCTAACTAGTCATCAAAGAAATGCAAACTAAAACCACACTGAGATACCACCTAACTCCAATCAGGATGGCCATCATCAATAACTCAAAAAACAACAGATGCTGGAGAGAATACAGGGAAAAGGGAACACTTCTACACTGTTGGTGGGAGTGTAAACTAGTACAACATCTGTGGAAAACAGTGTGGTGATTCCTAAAAGATCTAAAAATCAACCTTCCTTACAATTCTGAATTCTCCCCACTGGGAATATACCTAGAGGAATTCAAATCACTCTATGAAAAAGATACCTGCACACGCATGTTTATTGCAGCATTGTTCACAATAGCAAAAACATGGAAAAAAAATTGTGGTATATGTACATGATGAAATATTGTGCAGCCATAAAGGACAAAATTATGAACTTCACAGCAACTTGGATGGACTTAGTCTGTGATCCTGAGTGATCTATCATAGAAACAAAGAACTGAGTATCACATGTTCTCACTCATAAGCTGACCTTGAACAATTATCATAATACTATAAGAAAAGGATTGAGCCAGGCTTGGTGGCTCAGCCTGTAATTTCGCTCCTTGGGAGGCTGAGGTGAGTGGATTGCCTGACCCCGTGGGTCGAGACTCGCCTGGGCAATTTGGTGAGACCTCATCTCTACAATAAATAAAAAATTAGCCGGGTATGGTAGCACGCACCTATAGTTCCAGCTACTTGGAAGGCTGAGGCGGAAGGATCACCGGAGCCCAGCAGGTCGAGGCTACGGTGGCCGGGAGTGGCCACTGCACTCCAGTCTGGGTAACAGAATGAGACTCCAACTCAAAAAACACAAAAACAAAAACAAAAACAAGAAAAGGATTAGCAGTAGTGGGAAACTGCCGTGGTTGGGGCCCAGGATTGGCAGTAGTGGGAATCTGCTGGGGGAGGTGTAGGGACACCTCATTAACAAGGGTAACTGCATAATGAACATTTGTATACCTAACTTTGAACTGTACTGCACATCTTTAAAACAAAATTTTTTTTAAAAAATCATAATAAAATAAAATATTTGCAAGTAATAAAAAAGTAGCTGAGTGTGATAGCATTATTCTAAGCAAATTATCACAGCAACAGAAAACTGAATACCACATGTTCTCACAAGTGAAAGCTAATCACTAAATATACATAAATATAAGGATGGGAACAACGGACACTTTCCTAAAGGGAGAAAGAAGGGAAGGGGACAAGACTTGAAAAACAACCAAATGGGTACTATGCTCACTATTTAGGTGATAGGTTCAATAGAAGCCCAAACCTTACCACCTTACCATCACAAAGTATGCTCATATTACAAATCTGCCCAAGTACTCTATAAATCTAAAATAAAATTTTAAATTTTAAAAAGGATAGAAGTCAGTACTGTCTACCTTAGCATACAAGGTCTTCACAATATGGCTTCAGTATAATTCTGGTTTCAACTCTCATGAATCCAATTTACTTAGCTTACCTTCTAGTGATACTAAAATTCTCACCATTCACCTAGCATCCCTTCAATATGTTCTCTCTCTCTAAAATGCTCTAACTCCTCATTAAATCCATTATCATCTTTTAAGATTCATCTCAAATGTCACCTCTGTGAAAATTTCCATAAATCTTACAGACATAATTAGTCACTCCTTTCTCTGTTTTCATCTGCTAAAAGCAGCAGCAACAATAGTAGTAATAGTACAGGTTTGAGTATCCAAAACCTTAAAATAATCTTCAGTCTAAAATGCTGCAAAATCCAAAACCTTTTGAACACCAATGATGCTCAAAGAAAATGCTATTTGGAGCATTTAGGATTTCAAATTTTCAGATTAGAGATGCTTAAGTGGTAAGTATACTGCAAATATTCCAAAATCCAAAAATAACTGAAATCTGAAACACTTCTGTTCCCAAGCTTTACAGACAAGGGATATTCAGTCTGTAGTAGCAGCATCATTGTTAAAGTAGTGAATGCTAACATTACTGAGGACTCACTATAAGGCACTGTTATAAACCTACTATAGAGTATCTGATTTAATTCCATCAACAATCATATTCATATGAAGTACATTGTGCCCTTCTTTTTCATTTGATAACATTGGTACCAATATTATGCCACTCTTATAAAAAAAAAAACAACTAAAGTATAGAAAATTTTTTAAAATTTTTAAAATTTTTTAAAATTTGCCAAAGGTTACACACTTAGTAAGTGGAGAAGCCAAGATTTGACCACAGGAATTCCGACTTTAAAGCCCACATAGAACTTCCCAGTGGAGCCAAAGCACAGGAAGTTGATGGGAATGTAGTGTATCCACTATGGAAAACAGTATAGTAGTTCCTAAGAAATTAAAAACGTAACTACCACTTCTGTGTATTTATTCCAAAGAATCGAAACCAAGATCTTGAAGAAATATCTGCACAGCCATATTCACAGCAGCATTTTTCACAAAGCCAAGAAGTAGAAGCAGCTCAACTGCCTATGAATAGATCAAGGGATAAACAAAATGTGGCATATACATGCAACGGGATATTATTCAGTCTTTATTTTATTTTATTTTTTTAGTTAGAGTCTCACTCTGTTACCCAGGTTGGAGTGCAGTGGCACACTCATGGCTCACCTCAGCCTCAACCCCCTAGGCTCAGGTGATCCTTCTGCCTCAGCCTCATGAGTAGCTGGGACTATAGGCATGCACCACCATGCTGGGCTAATTTTTTAAAATTATTTTTTGTAGAGACAAGATCTCACTATGTTGCCCAGGCTAGTCTTAAACTCCTAGGCTCAAACAATCCTCTCGCTTTAACCTCCCAAAATGGTGGGATTGCAGGCATGAGTCACTGCACCAGGCTATTCAGTCTTAAAAAGGAAAGAAATCCTGCAATATGTGACAAAAAAGATAAACCTTGAGGACACTGCCCTAAGTGAAATAAGTCAGTTACAAAAAAGTTGCATGCAGAACTCTATGAGTTCACTTTTATGAATGAGGCATCTATAGTAGTAAAATTCATGGAGACAGAAAGCGGAATGGTGGCTGCCAAGGTGGTAGGAAGGTGGTAGAAATAGGGAAGGGTGGTAGAAATAGGGAGTTGTTTAATGGAAAGAATGTTTCAGTTTTGCAAGATCAAAAGAGTTCTGGAGATCTGTTGCACAACAATGTGAATATACTTAATATGAACTGTATGCTTAAAAATGGCTAAGATGGCAAATTTTATTTGTTTTATCCACAATTTTTAAAAAGTTATTTTTACAAATGCATGGGAAGGCATGTCCACAGAATAGAGATATATCATACCATTTTACATGTAAAATAGAAATGACAGAGAAGACTGGGGAAGTAGATTAAACCTGACTTTAAATGCTAAAATAAATATTAAATGACAAAATATTTAAACCTGGCCCAGAGAAGGAAAACATTCCCTAAGGGTGGGGGGATAAAAAAAAAACCTGGAATTTTTTTGCAAAAAAATTGTGTTTTTCTTACATATTTAAACTTCAGTCACCTTCAAATTACTCTGATGCAATACACCTACCAAGATGCTTTTTCCACTGATCAAAACAGTTTTGGAACTTGTCAATTTTGATAACTTTTAGTGCTTTTGCTGTTTTTTGTTTCACCTCTTTCACATCAGCAAAACATTTCCCTTTTTTGACTTTTTTCATCTAGGGAAACAAAAAAAAAAGTCCCTGGGGGCGAGATCAGTTGAATAGGGAGGGTAGAACAAGGAGGTCATGCCATTTCTGGTCAAAAACTGGTGAACACTTAGCATTGCTGATGGGTTCCTAGAATACTTATCTAGCAAGGGAAGCCTGTATTACAAGGGGCCCACTTTCCAAAAAAATAATTCCAGTTTGTTTGGGGTCCCCCTTGTATGTTCCTTTCCTTCACACTTTCTCCTTTATGGGGTGGAGAGAGATTTAAGGCTTTCAAGGAGTGAATTCGCCAGATTTACAAAACTCCACATCCTCCTGCTTTTCTCCTATACTTCTCTGGCCATTTCTTCTCAATCTCCTTAGATGGATTCTCTCCATTTGCCCATGCCTTAGAAGTTGCTCTTGTTCAGGTTTTTATCCTAGCCTCTTTTGTATTCCACTATATGTACTTTCAGAGTGATTATATTTACTTCTTCAGCTTTTATACAATCTATTCACAGATAATGCCCAAATTTCTTATCTCTAGCTCTAGATCTTCCACTCAGGCTCCTAATACACCTACTCAACTGGATTGCTTCACTTAGATATGTCATTGGTGCCTTAAACTTAACATCTTTAATTCTGAAGACAGTCTCCCAGCTCTATCCCTATGTCGGAATACTCTCTTGAATTCTTCGCATCACTAAATGAAATTGGCACCACCATCCATCAAACAACTCAAACCAGAAGTCTGGGTATCATCTCTAATCCCTACCATTTCCTCACCTACTATATCTAAGACCACCAAAAATTTTTGATATAACCTTTTATTCATTCTGATTGCCAGCACCTTAGTCCAGGTCTTTATCTCTCAACTAGATCACTGTAAACAGCCACCTACCTGGTCCACCTACTCTTTTACAAGTAACTCTCAACTATATCATCCTAAAACATACATGTGATCATTTCATTCCCCTGCTTAATGGCAAGATCATGGAACCAACCATGCTGTCCATCAGAAGAGGACTGGATTTAAAAAATGTGGTACATATACACGATGGAATATTACACAGCCATAAAAAAAGAACAAAATCATGAATTTCGCAGCAACCTGGTTGGAATTAGAGTTTATAATACTGAGTGATCTCACACAAAAACAAAGATCTGATTATCACATGTTCTCACTCGTAAGTGGACCTTGAACAACTACCATAATACTATAAGAAAAGGATTGACAGTGGCGGGATACTATGGGGGGGCAGGAAGGGGAAGGGAGGTGGGATTAACGGTAGTCAATATCTGCCTGGGGACAGGGGGACACACCTCATCAACAAGGGTACCTACAAAATGCATATTTGTATACCTAACCCTAAACTGTACCCCACAATTTTAAAATAAAAAATATGTATTAGGAAAAAAAAAAGCATTCTTAATGTCAACAGAATGAAATAATTCCTTGATCTGAGTCCTATCCAACTTTGTAGCTTCATCTTTCTACTCCATTTTGCAACTTGTACCTATCCAAACACCCAACCATATATTCTCCATGCCAGTCATACTCAACTACCTGCCATTTCTCAAACATGCCACGTTCTCTTTCATCTCCTAAATCTTTGTACATGTTGCTCCATCTGTCCAAAATATCCTTTCCAGCTTCCAGTCCTCCTATTATATTACATTCGATGAAATTCTACTTGTCCTTCAAGTCTTAGCTAAGGTGCTAACGCCTATGGGAAGTGTTCTCACTGAGTCAGGTGTCCCTCTATAGTACCCTACATAAACCTCCATCAAATAATTTACTATAGCACATGTTAAGTGTCTTTTTACTTCTTTACTTCCCTTACTAGATTGCGAGTCAGTATCTTATTATTTATCTTTGTATCCTTAATATCAAGCACAATTCCTTGCACAAAGTAGACGTTCAATAAAGATGAATAAATAGTGATGGTGTAAAAGGTTGACAAGATTAAAAATCAAAGTTATTGGCTGCTTAATTTTAAGCTACAGACTATATCTCTAACAACAGCCATTTATTCAAAATGTGTGTGACACTGATAAAGGTTATTTATCATCAAAAAAATACACACAAATACAAGGAGGAACCCCAAAGAACCCAGAATTATCTTTTGGAGAGCGGGCCTCTTGTAGTACAGGCTTGCCCTCCTAGGTAAGTGTTCTAGGAACCCACCAGCATCAGCGTTACAGCTAGTGTTTTTGTGAGAGGCAGTGTTCGGTTTCAGTGAATTTTTTTGAAGATTTTTTTTAATGTGTTTGCCCATTTCATGATAGGTGTTTTATGAGCACACCTGCCCACACCGTGCTGAGTGTTCAGCAGTTTTTGACCAAAAACAGCATGACCCCCATGCCCCCACACTCCCTATTCACTCAATCGCACCCTGAGCGACTTTTTTGTTTGTTTGTTTGTTTGTTTCCCCAGAAGAAAAAAGTCCTCAAAGCGATATGTTTTGCCAATGTAGAAAAGGAGAAACAAAAAACAGCAAACACACTAAAAGGCATCAAAACTGCTGAGTTCAAAAACTATCTTGAGCAGTAGAAAAAGCATTTCAATAGGTGTGCTGCATCAAACAGAAAGTACTTCAAATGTGACTGAAGTCTAAACATGTAAGAATATACAATTTTTGCCGGGCTCGGTGGCTCAGCCTGTAATCCCATGCCTTTGGGAGGCTGAGGTGAGTGGATTGCCTGAGCCCGCGGGTTCGAGACCCGCCTGGGCAGCGAGACCTCATCTCTACAATAAATCAAAAAATCAGCCAGGCGTGGTAGCGCATTCCTATAATTCCGCTACTTGGAAGGCTGAGGCGGAAGGATCGCTGAAGCCCAGCAGATCGAGGCTGCAGTGGCCGGGAGCGGCCACTGCACTCCAGTCTGGGCGACAGGGTGAGACTCCAACTCAAAAAAAAAAAAAAAAAAAAAAATATATATATATATATATATATATATATATATACAATTTTGTAATAAATAAATTCTAGGGGTTTTTTGGGTCCTCCCTCATATATGCACTAAGACTTATCCATCTGTTTATCAAATATCTAATGTATACCAGCAACTGTGCTAGGTGCTGGAGATACAAAGATGAATACGACCTGTGATTTTTTTTTTTTTTTTTTTTTGAATTGGAGTCTCATTCCTCTGCCTAGGCTGGAATGCTGTGGCATGCATGCTCATGGCCACCCCAGCGTCCACCTGCTGGGCTCTGGCAATCCTTCCACCTCAGCCTTCTGAGTAGTGGGAACTACAAATAGGCTCAACTACATCTGGCTATTTTTTATTTTATTGTAGAGATGAGGTCTCATCAAGTTGGCTGGTCTTGAAACTGCAGGCTCAGACAACCTGTGATTTAAGAGCTTAAAGTCCAGTAGGGAAAACAGGAAAATGAAGGATGAAGAATGTGATAAACTCTATGATACTGTTATATAGTATAAAAACCCAGACAGATAGCTGTGGCAGATACCCAGTGGGGTTTGAGGAAGGACCTCCCTGAGGAGGTGCTATGTAATTGAAATGCTAAAAGACACATAGAAGTTAGCCAGGCTAAGGAACTACCTTATGCAAACCCCAAATAGAAAGTGGGAAGATAAAATGAGGACTATGATATGTTAAGCTACTGCAAATTTCAGAATCACTACTGTCTACTACTGAAAGTAGAAGTGACAAGAGATGAAGCTGTGGTTTACTGTTTTGTGGGCCTGATGAGACAAAACTGGAATATCATTATTTTTGCTTAAATATTCAATGGGGTCTTCTAATGAAATTTATATATAAAAGAATTTTATTAATTATTTATTATGTAGAGCTGTAATGTTACCATTTCTGATGCTCTTCATTTCTTCTTAGCAATCTGAGTTTCAGATTTGAATTATTTCTTTTCTGCCTGAAAAACTTTCGATTTCTTGGTTCTCTCCACTCCTTTCTCAGAGCAACCCAGGATATGGTATATCTTTGCAACTCTTCAAGGATGGTTGAAAAGAATGTGTATTCTTATGTACTTAGGTGGTGCTTTCTATAAACGTCAATTAGATCCTGTTGGTTAATAGTGCTTTTATGGTCTTCTATATCTTATTGATTTCTCTCTACTGGTTATATCAATTGCTGGAAAATTGATGTTGCAGCCTCCAACTACAATTGCAAATATGTCTGTTTCTTTTTTTGAGTATTTTTTTTTAGTATATTAAGTTTTGCTTTGAGTATCTTGATGCTCTGTTATTTGATTGCATGCATACTGTGAATTGTTATGTATTCTTGGTGGATTTTTTTTATCATTATATAATGTCCTCTTCCCTCTTTCCTTCAATTTTAAAATTTTATAATAAATGTTTGCAAACTTTAGAGAGAGAGAGAGAGAGAGATGAAGCTGGAGGTGTGAGTAAGGTCATATCATAGAGGGTGCTGTATGCAGAAAATTTGAACTTTCCCCTATAATCCAGTTATGTCTGAATAGATTCAGATCTTCTCATTTCAACTATGGTTTCCTTATTAGGGTGTTGTTTGCTTGTTTTTGTAACTTGCAAAATAACATAGGCAGCAGAGAGACACTGAAGGATTTCATGCAGCAGAGTAATGTGACTGGCTGCAATGTGGAAGTGGACTGGAAGAATAGAGATTAGTCAGGAGGTTGTGAGATTACCCGGGTAAGAAATGACGAGGGTCTGAACTAGGGAAGTGACAGCAAGATGGGGAGAGAAGGGGATATGGTACAGAGCTATGAAAATAAGGGAGGTAAGTAAAATTATGTTTTCAAAGTATATGGCACAGTGCCTGGAATAGCTCAATAAACGTTAGCTATTATCAGTATCAGTGACAACAAATTTGAAGGATAAGGAAGAAAGAAAATCAACAGAAGTTCCCAAGTGTCTGAGTTCAGTAACTGGGTAGATGATTTTATCATTCCAAAAGACTAGGAGCAGGATGCTGTTGTTTTTTGAGTTTTGTACATTTAGAGGTAAGGACAGGGAGGATGAATTCAGTATTAGCCATACTAAGTTTAAGGTGCCTGTGGAGCATCTAAGCAAAGATACAAATGGTTAAGATATATAGAGCTGGGGTTCAGGACAGATTCAGATCAGGAGATATCAATAATATAGCAGAAAGCCATTATCCTCAAATAATGGCACCCATTTAAGCCCTCAAATTTAAGCTTAAGATCTGGGAGAATCAACACCTAGATATATCTAAACTTTAAAAGGCATCAATCCTGAGAATGTACAACAGAAGAAGAAAAATTTTTTTCATTTTGAAACTATTTTTATTAAGCTACAAGGTCTAAATTATCACATTTTTCCAACTGATTCACTATTTATCAAAGCAAGATCTAGGGTCTTATATTTCTAAGCAATCTTTATTTTTAGAGTATCAGTAAACACCGTGTGATTTCTAAAATAGTCTTCATTCTGAGAAGACCTCAGGTTTTGGAATAAGAAAACACAAAATAAATTTGAATCTAAAGTTAAACTCATACTAGTAAGGTAAAATTAGGAAACTTACTTAACCTCTTTATGCCTCACATTCCCCATGTATTAAATTGGGAAAACACCACCTACCTTACTCAGTTGTGATGGGAATTAAGTAACATAACATGCATAAAGAAACTAATATGGTGACTAGCATATAGTACCAGTAATAACTTTTACTACACTCTACCTTTGAGAAATGTGCAAGTATTTTTTTTAGATTAAATAAGATTATCAAAAATAAACTTAAACTTCTATTTTAAAGCATACTGACCTAGTACCTGGACTTCCAAAGTGGCAGATTTTTTTGACACGTGAATCCATGATATTTCAAAAAGACTAAATGGAGAGACTGACACAAGCATTTCCTGTGCATACAATAGTGAAAGAGAATTACAAATGCAGGACTTGTGTGAAAACCAATTCCAATTTGGAATATGCCATCCATTAACTGAGGAGTTAATATACTTTCCAAATGAATTCAGAAAAGGTTAAATGTAAACTAATACTATTTTTTGGATTCCGAAATATTTACAATGAGATACTATATGGGAAGGCACTATAAACCATTACAAATCAAAAGGTTTTTTTTTTGGTATTCTGGCATTCTGAAAAAATACTGCAGTTAATATCTAACAGAATGCCAGGCATGGTGGCCCATTTCTGCAATCCCAGTATTTTGGTAGGCCAAGGCGGGTGGATTGCTTGAGCCCAGGAGCTCAAGACTAACCTGGGCAACATAGTGAAATCTTGTGTCAAAAAAAAAAAAAAAAGAAAAGAAAAAAAGTCAAAAAATTAGCTGGGAATGCTAGCATGCCTGTAGCCCCCAGCTACTCAGAATGCTGAGGTGGAAGGAACACCTGAGCCCAGGAGGTGAAGGCTGCCATGAGCCATGATCGTCATGGTCATGTCACCACACTCCCTCCTAAGCGACAGAGTGAGACTCAGACTCAAAAAAAAAAACTAACAGAAAATAGAAAGTCCATTTCTACATTATTTTCTATTCTGACTCAATGAATAACTAAAGTGCTAAGTTGCAATGGTCAAACGCACTAAGTAAATAGGTGGAAGATTAAAGATTTGTTGCGGGGGGCGCAGGAATGAAGAAATTTAAACTACAATTTATCTTTTTTTTTTTTTTTTTTAAGACACAGGGTCTTGTTCTGTTGCCCAGGCTGTAGTACAGTGACGCAATCATGACTCACTGCTGCATATAATCTCCTAGGCTCAAGTAATCATCCTGCCTCAGCCTCCTGAGTAGCTGGGACTAGAGGCATGCACCACTATGTCCAGCTAATTTTTTAAAGTTTCGGTAGAAATGGGGTAGCACCATGTTGCCCAGGATGGTCTCAAACTCCTGGCCTGAAGTGATTCCCCCTACCTCGATCTCCCAAAATGTTAGGACTGCAGGCATCAGCCATCATGCCCAGCCAAAATTAAGCTTTATCTTAAACTTGAGTTTTCTATCAACTTCTTTTTTATCAACACATTTAACAGAAAAAAAGTGTGGGGAATATAATTCTAGATATTTTTCCTAGTGAAGATTTTTCTAAGCTTAAATTTTGACGAATTTTTAAGAAACCATGCTCAAAATTTACTGGCTTATTTTTACAACAATCCAATACAAACCAAATATGACAGCATATATAGGTTGTATACACTCACACACATATATAAGAAAAAGAGAAGGCATGAAGTTTCTAAGCCTCTTAGAGAATTACTTATTATTTAAAAAACCAAACAACTCACAAGAAAAATAAAATTACAATGCATTTGGTTTATTCTTAAAGGAAACATCACAATAGTAAAAATCTGTATATTATATAGTAAATACATAATTGGTAAAAACTAAATTATTCCAATTGTTTTTCTAACTTAAATTTATATATGATATAGATATATACATACACATGTACAGATATATATATATATATGTACTTATTTAAATTTTCATCTTGTATAGAGACATTTAGGAAGCATTAAATGCTACCTTAATAAACTTACGAATCAACATGCAGAACCCTCTGGCCAATTCTTGAACATGCAGCCGCAAAGATGGATTCAGGCAAACCTATAAAAATACACATCTATATCATTGAGAATGTAGAAGTACATGCATATAGTTTACATGACATATTTGATTCATGTCATTTTTGTATAGTTTAACAAGAGCTCCAGTCTTGTATTCAAAATTATAGCTTAAATTAATTATAGTGTTATGTTTCTTAAACATATATCACTAATACTGAAAATTTTATTATGTGGAAGAGATATTAAAAACAATTCTGCTTACCAGCAAGGAAAAAATCAAGTTCTTCAATTCTTTTTTCTCTGCAAATAACCATAAATGAGCTATTGTAAACATATTCATATTGTTCATTTAGGAACCATGTTCACACACTACCTCATCTGATCCTCCCAAGTACAATAAGAAATAAGAAACTGTATACATATGAGAAAGAACCTGGGGCACAAATATGTTAACTTGTAGCCCAATGCTTAAAAAAACAAAATGTAGCCGGGCTCGGTGGCTCAGCCTGTAATCCCGCGCCTTTGGGAGGCTCAGGTGAGTGGATTGCCTGAGCCCGCGGGTTCGAGACCCGCCTCGGCAGCGAGACCGCATCTCTACAATAAATCAAAAAATCAGCCGGGCGTGGTAGCGCATGCCTGTAATTCCGGCTACTTGGAAGGCTGAGGCGGAAGGATTGCCGGAGCCCAGCAGGTCGAGGCTGCGGTGGCCAGGAGCGGCCACAGCACTCCAGTTTGGGCGACAGAGTGAGACTCCAACTCAAAAAAAAAAAAAAAAGAAAGAAAAAGAAAAAAATGTTCTAGAGTTGAAATTTGAACCCAGATCTAACTCCAAAGCCACAATGCTTTTGAGGGAAAATCGCATACTCTATTGTTTTTTTTTTTTTTTTGAGTTGGAGTCTCACTCTATCACCCAGGCTGGAGTGCAGTGGTACACTCATGGCCACCCCAGCGCCGACCTCCGGGCTCTAGCGATCCTTCCACTTCAGCCTTCCAAGTAGCCGGAACCACAGGTGTGTGCTACCATGCCTGGCTAATTTTTTTTGACTTATTGTAAAAACAAGGTCTCACCATGTTGCCCAGGCTGGTCTCCAACCCGCTGGCTCAGGCAATCCTCTTGCCTCGGCCTCCCAAAGTGCTGGGATTACAGACTTGAGCCACCGTGCCTGGCCCAAACACTTTTTTAAAGAAATATGTCAGTTAGTTTTAAAAAGAGACCATTCACAAGATATATTATTTTGCTTTTAGGTCAGTACAGCAGTTTGAAAAGAAAACATTATATTTTGGAATCAAAGTTGATTATCATACAAGGATATATATATATATATATATATATATATTTCTACTACCAGTACCAACAAAAAATTAAAAACTGCCAAAGATAATGCTTTTATATTAAAAAGAAATTCAGGTTTTCAGTTACATTTGATAGTTAATATCCTATATTGTAAGTTCAAGATTCTTCCACAACTTTTTGTCATAAGATCCACCATTTCAAGAGAGGCTAGTAAATATTCTTATGTCAGTCATACAATTAAAGTATGTTTTAAAAGTTTATTCTATAGTGCTACTACTAACTCTCCCATATGATGAAACATTCTGATCCTCCTACATTTTTGCCTAGTAGAAAAGAAACAGACCATTCCTTAGGCAAGGATTTCAAGAAAAAAGAAAGCGATCTTCTTTATACAAAAAAACATTATGCATATGGAAACAACTGATATAGTTAATCTCTAGTTCAAAATTACACTAAACACAAGATCCAGCTGCCTTCACAGAGGAACTAGCTTTCCAGTGCTGAACAATTTGTGGGCATATAACGTGATTCAAAAAAAGAAGTTCTGACCAAATGTACTAAATATAACCATTAAATATCAGTTATTGAGAATAAGCCATCATAAAGTTTCAACCTTAACTTTAGATATAACTCAAGAAAAAAATATAAATGTTTAGAGCAGAGAGAAATAGAATAAAGTTTTAAATGGCTAAGCATACTTAGTTCTTCAGATAAATTATATTATATAAATCTGAAGAGTCTGACCTGAAAATATTTAGGTCTACACTTAAATAACTTTCCTTGTTAATGAAGTACAGTCATTATGGTACTTTAGTAGTTGATAAGCAGTTTAGTTAAAAGGACAACAGCAAAGAAACATTCATGCAGCAGAATTAGCACATTACACATTAATGCTCTCAAACGTAATGACTGCAGCATTAATAATACCACCAAACATTAGTATAAGGTTTCATACCACATTTTCACACATCACCTCATTTATTATTGGGAGGCAGGCAGTATTATCCATGGAGGAAATGAATTCAGAAAGGTTAAATAACTTGCCAAATATCAAATAATTCAGTAATTCCACATCTCCAATTCAAATTACCATGGTAATTCACCATCGTCAATGTGGATACAAGTTTGAGAATAAAGATTTAAGGGCAGTACAGCAACATAATGAAATAGGCATGGTCTCCATAAGAAAGATCTAGCTTGAATCTTACTTTTGCTGCTTCACTATCTGTGCAACCTTGGAAAAATCACTTGACTTCTCTGAGCCTTTGTTTCCTCATCCAACAATGGGAAATCACCCCCTACCTCCCAGGACCATTCAGTTGCTATGAACACTGTCTACTCGTTATCCTTCAGAAAGATATTTTAGAAGCACTGCATTTCCATCTACACTATTCTAAACATATATCTATATTCACCAGATGCCAACTCCAATGGTGAACAATAATAAGATTACTCTTCTTTATTTGGTCCAAAATAGCTGTTACTTTGGCTAGGCAGGTGTGCATGTGGTTATTTCCATGGCTGTTATCAACAATGTTGCAAGTCAAGTCTCTGTTGACAAAGCAGAGCCAAGAATGGATTTCAATATTGAACATGATTTGAGTTCAAATTACATAAAAACAAAATGACTATCATTTGTGTTTTTCCTCTAATATTTCATCCAGACATCACCAAATGTTTGTGAAATTGATAGGTTGTTCCAATGTTAAATAGCAAGGGTCTATTATCTTCATGCCTAGAATGATTAAAACAATAAACTAATAACAAAGTTAGCAATGTCTTTCTGGCCAAGATTTCATATTTCTTCCCACCCATTCAATAAACAGTTTCTGGAACACAGGAGGCACTTAGTAGATTATCTGTGGATATTTGCTGAGGAAAAAACAAAAGAGAGAAAGAGAAAATGGGGAAAGGAGTAACAAAGGGAGGGATAGAGCAGACTGTGGTAGTGGTAAGGAACAAAGATTAAGGCAATTGCTAGCCTAATAGAGTTCAAAGTCTAAAGAACAAGAATTTAAAGAAATGAAAATAATAAGTGTATTTAAAACTATTATAGAAAAACAATGGAAAGAAACACTCCCTCTGTAGAGGGACGTCATGGAAAGATCTGAAGAACAAGAACCCTAGCTGGATCTTCAACATCTATAACAATGCAAACTGAAGAATGTAGAAGGAAAAAGGAAACTGGAATGAAGAATTCCTGAAAAAGGGTAAAGAAAGAGAGAACCAAAGGGTGATGCTTAAAAAGAGAATGATTAGACTGGCCTATTTGACTTAGTGTAATGTTTTCAAGGGTCACCCATGTTGTAGCATGGATTAGTACTTCATTACTGTTTTTTTTAATAACTGAGTAATATTCCATTATATGGATATGCCATCTTTTCTTTATCCATTCCTCTGTCAATGGACATTTAGGTTGTTCTCACATCTCGAGAATATTGCCACAATGAACATAAAGCTGGCCACAGAAAAACAATTATTGTATAGTTCCACCTATACAAGGTATCTAAAATGGGCAAAAACACAGAATCAAAGAGTGGAATTTTGGGTGCTATGGGTTTGTAGGAGAGGGAAATAGGAAGTTACTAATCAACAAGAATAAAATATCAATTATACAAGATAAATAATTTTTAGAGATCTGTTGTACAACATTGTACCTATAGTTAACAATACTGTGTTGTACACTTAAAAATATGTTAAGCTGGGTGCAGTGGCTCACACCTGTAATCCTAGTGCTTTGGGGGGCCAAGGTGGGAGGAATGCTTGAGGCCAGAAATTTGAGACCAACCTGGGAAACAGACTCTGTATCTACAAAAATAAAAAAATTAGCCAGGTATGGTAGTGTAAGCCTAGCTTACTCAAGAGGCTGAGGAGGGAGGATCACTTGAGCCCAGGGGTTTGAGGTTGCAGTGAGCCATGATCATGCCACTGCACTCCAGGCTGGGTGACAAAGCAAAACTCTGTCTCTAAATAAATTGTTAGGAGGGCAGATCTCATGTTAAGTGTTCTTACCACCATAAAACAAAATTTTTGTTTAAAAAAAAAACAAGAGTGGCTAAAGCCAAACTGTAGACTGAACCTGAACCTCTAAATAACAGGGAGTCCTGAAAGGATTTCAGCCAGAACAGCATAGTCAAATCAGTTTTTCAGAAACAAACAAAAAAACCTTCTTGTCGTAGCACAGAGGATAAACTTAGATAAAATTGGAGTTTTTTAAATTACAGAGTTTTTTAAAATCCTTATTTAAGAAAAGTTAACATACTTAAACTTTTTGGTTTTATTGCTAACTAGTAAAGTAAGTAAAATGACTGCTTGTTTTACTTAAATTAATATTTCTAAGCTCAACTTTAATGGCACTTAAACCCTTGCTTAATTTCAAAATAACCCTTCTTCTAACATGTAAAAAAGTGAACTCCTGAATCATTACTCAAATTCATACAATATTCTCGAAGGGCATTTATATGAAACATATATAGGCTTAAAATGAACTATGCATTACAAGTATACAATTATAACTTTATACATTATAAGTATAAAAGCCAGGTATGAGTTAGAAACAAATAACCTAGATCAGGGTCAAATCACACAGCGTTCTACTGGAAACATTCTGTAAAATGGATGAGCACAAATATACAAGTAAAGTATTTTCAACTCTAAAATGGGGTTAATAATAAATTTCAGATGGATGAAGGGAAAAATAAATACAAAATGACATCAAACACTACACACAGTGCTTTCTGGCATGTCACTGACATCAATTAAATGTTGATTATCTTCCCTCCTCTTCCTACCCTTTCAATAACATTAGTGATTTGAATGAAAAAAAGGATGTCACTTGCTTACTATTTAAGTTATCTTCAAAGATCTGGTAACTTAAAATCATTTTTATAAAAGTTCAATAGCCTTTTCTTTATGTACATTATTGAAGTTCATCAAACCTTTACTATCATTTTAACATTTCACATTAATTATATTATTAAATTCATTAGCAAGGCAGCAATCAAAGAGGAAATATAATTATGAAAGCCAACAACTTTGGCAAGTCATTTTTATGAAAAACAAGTAAATATTGGGTATTAAATTAGTATTTCATAACACTTGTAATGGAATGTTATATGATCATATATCAATACATATGGATCCAGCTTTCTGAAGTTTTTCCAAACCTGTCCCGATGAAATGGAGATATTTCATTATTAAATGAAGGAACTAGGTTAAAATCAGGACCAAAAAATGTATAAAGTTAATATTTTCAAGAATCTCACTAAAATATTTTACAGGAACGAAATCATTACTCATTTGTTTTTCAAAATCCCCCTTTAATCCAAATCCTTAACGCTGACCCTCATCACTTACAACTATAAAATTTAGGTTAGTTAGTTCTCCATGATATATTCTTAAAACTGTATTAGTATCTGGAATTGATTTTTCCTAATACTATATCTACACAAGATAAACATAAAATAAAGTACTTACACGACTCCCAGAATATCGAACAATAAATAATAGATTCCCCTGACAGGACTTTGATGACCTGGCAAAGCCCTAGTACTTTCAGCCCAAATCATATGAAACCATAAATCACTTCTTATTTTATAGAACATTTCAAAATGGATTCCTGCTTTCTACCTTGAAAGTCATTTCATGTGTTATTTATAACCAGTGAAGACTAAAATGGAAAGAAAATCACACAGAACTAGAAAATTTACTGTGACAGCTTTTGTAAAGAATAACTTCTTTTCAGGAAAAAATAAAATTACTGGCAAGGAAAAACTTGTGAATACAATAAGCTTTTAGAGAGTCACATCCTTTATTTTACTACTTAAGCAACCCTATGTGGAGACTTGCATTATCGTAAACAGAGCATAAACAACATTAGGTACAGAACTGACTAGACTGAGCAGTGCCAAGGTGAGACACATACTTAACTCGTTGCAGCCACTCAAAAAAAAAAAAATCACAAAATTAGGCAGAAACTGAATTTCAACCCAGGTTCAAGTAGTTTTGTTGATTCCTATCTTAAATTCTGTATCGAATGTTTATATCTATCTTATGTCTACATTTTAGCGCTATCAAGATGTACAGATAAAAATGTATTGCATCCAGAATTTCTTAAACATTATTTTAGCCGAGCTCGGTGGTTCAGCCTGTAATCCCGTGCCTTTGGGAGGCTGAGGTGAGCGGATTGCCTGAGCCCGCGGGTTCGAGACCCGCCTGGGCAGGCAAGACCTCATCTCTACAATTAATCAAAAAATTAGCTGGGCGTGGTAGCACGTGCCTGTAGTTCCAGCTACTTGGAAGGCTGAGGCGGAAGGATCGCCGGAGCCCAGCAGGTCAAGGCTGCAGTGGCTGGGAGCGTCAACTGCACTCTAGTCTGGGCGACAGAGTGAGACTCCAACTCAAAAAAAAAAAAACCAAAAACATTATTTCGAGAAGGATAAATCAAAATTAATGCAAAAGGTTCATGAATCACTTTTCAGTGTTGACATTTTAAAATTTGAAATACTTAACAAGCAGCATGACAGTTACTTTTCTTTTTCATATAGTCTCAAATTATAAATATGATGTACTGCTAAAGAAAATATTTAAAACACCCATAACCTGATCTCCAACAAAAAATGTTTTCATTTTTCCATTATGTTCCAGTCTTTGTCCATATGTATACATATGACAGGAGAGGATGTGGAAACTGAAACAAAAAGAGGTTAAGTAATTTGCCCAAAGGCACATATCCAGTA
Organism: Carlito syrichta; assembly: GCF_000164805.1. Classification (NCBI taxonomy): domain Eukaryota; kingdom Metazoa; phylum Chordata; class Mammalia; order Primates; family Tarsiidae; genus Carlito; species Carlito syrichta. The sequence goes on from NW_007249373.1 coordinate 170,662, forward strand.
AATGGTAAAGTTAAGATTGGAACCTAAACGATTTAAATCTAATCTGTATTGTTAAATACTATACTGCTTCAGGATATCTCTCTGTCCATTCCCACCAAGTAACCTTGCAATTAATTATGTTTCCTAAATGACCTGATTCTAGAAAGTGAGTCCTCTAACTGGTAGACATCAATAATGCTACAATGGTCTCCTTTATAAATTAAAAAACACATTCCGTAGTAGCTAACAAACATAGAAGAAATCAAAGAACTAGAAAAACATTTTTTTTTTGCAAGTCCTAATAAAAAACACTTTTTCTTTTAGTTGCAGTCTCACTCTGTCACCCAGGCTGGAGTGCAGTGCCATGCTCACAGCCACCGCAACCTTGACCTGCTAGGCTCAGGTGATACTTTCGCCTCAGTCTTCCAAGTATTTGGAACCACAGGCGTGTACTACCACACCCAGCTAATTTTTTTAATTTATTGTAGAGTCAAGGTCTCACCATGTTGCTCAGGTTGGTCTCGAGCTCCTGAGCTTAAGCAATCTTCTTGCCTCCAACTCCCCAAGTGCTGGGATTACAGGTGTGAGCCACCGGATTACAGGTGTGAGCCACTGCGCCTAGCTGAAAACACTTATTTATACAATAATTACCAACTAATGCTAAAAAAATTATGTGATTGAAATCAAACTGAATATCTGTAGAGTGCTAAATTAACAATACACAGCTTATTTTCTATACACAAGGAAAAACATATTCATATAATCAGGACATCAGATTGCTATCACCCTAATACAGGGTCAATTTAGCAATGCTCGTGGTAGGTCAACCAGATTATTATGTGTCTTCTGGTACTCTCCAATATAGCATTCACATTTCCTAAAATGTATTCTAGTCAAAAATGTTAACATTGGATTCATCAAGTTGATACAACTATCAATTTATAGGAAAAACACAGAATAGAGAAATAAGGTAAATAATTATATAAATACAAGGAAGAAAGCATCCCAAATCTAAAGGCAGAACACTCTGTGGGGTCACTAACCCAGTCTCTTCAACATGCTTCATTAAAAAAAAAAAGACAGGTCAGATGCAATGCATGATACTGAATTGGGCACAAATTTGTACATATCAGCTGTTAAGGTTACAAGAGCAGGGAGTTGGGCAAAAGTAAATATGGGCTGCGTACTAGATGAGGAAAAAAGGTACTATAATGGATGGAAAGTGAATTGTTAACTGAAAAAATTTGCACAACAGTATGTAAAGCATAATCTTTTGGCATGAACGTGTGTATTTATGACATTATGTATTCCCTGTGGGTAGCAAATACCAAAAGGCAAGTTAATAGATTCACTTTGATAAAATGACATAACCTAGTGAAGATTTGCAAATCTAGAATATTATATAATAGTGAGAGAGAGGCCAGGCCTGGTGGCTCACCCTGTAATCCCAGCACTTTGGGAGGCTGAGGCGAGTGGATTGCCTGAGTCCCTGGGTTCAAGACCAGTCCAGGCAACCTGGCGAGACCTCGTCTCTACAATAAATCAAAAAAAAATTAGCCAGGCATGGTAGCGCACGCCTGTAGTTCCGGCTCCTTGGAAGGCTGAGGTGGAAGTATCGTCAGAGCTCAGTAGGTCGACACTGTGGTGACCGTGAACATGCCACTGCACTCCAGCCTGGGCGACAGGGTGAGACTCCAACTCAAAAAAAAAAAAAAAAAATTAGTGAGAGAGACAGAGTGTGTATGTGTGTGTGTGTGTGTGCTGGGGGGGAGGTAATCAGCTATAAGCATCTATATGGATGAATCTAACAAGCCTGATACTGATTAACAAAACCAGGTCACACAAAAAATACATACTATAGAATTCTGAAAGTTAGACAAGGGTCAAAAAGAATATATTGTTTAGAAAGACACGTGATAAAACCACTTTACAAAACACATGAGAACAGCTAATACAATTCAGCATAATGGTTACACCTTCAGGAAAGGAATGATGGTGGGCACACAAGGGAGCTCTTTAGGTACTGATAATGTTTTGGCAATACTTTTTTCTTAAGCTGTGTCATACATATATGGGCATATATTTTATTATTGTTCATTGGAATATATATATTTCATTTATAGATATGATATTTTATAATAAAAAAGAAATCTGTGGACCAGATCCTGGGCCACATTTTAAGACTGTATACATCACCAGCCAGCCAATCAGCCAGACTCCTTTGATATATGTGGGATCTTTAAATGAATATTGTCATTCTTGTAGCTTTTTACTTCTACTGAATGATTTCTTTAGAATTCTCAGACCTGAAGTTACTGAGTCTCAGGAAGTGAACATATTTACAACTCAGTACAGTCATATTACTTAGCCAAAGTGTCCCAATATACAACATCATCAGCATACCAACTGAAAACAAATTTGTTAGCAATTAGTTATGAATCTTTCATTTGACTATTTAAGGAAAAAATGTTTTCCAGCAACTTACTAATTGTATGTTCTCCTGTTTCTTGTCTATTTACATTCTCTGCTTATTTATCTATAGAGATCATGATGTTTTTCACAGAAATTTGAAGAAACTTTTTATATGTAATTAGTCCTTTGTTATGAGTTGCAAATACTTCTACTGTTTTCCTTTTCTTCTAGTTTGCTACTTTTTAAGAGTATATGCTATAATATATAATATTCAAATGTTATATTATTTTTATGATTTTTAAAGTTTCAAAGAAGGAAAGTGACCATTTATTTGCCTATGGATCAGATGACCCACTCTACTCCCATTTCATACTTCCCACTTTAAAACAGACTACACTGAAAGAGGCTCTCAGATTACTGGCAGAAGAAAAAGTTCAACAATGAATCATTTTTTAAAAACAAAGGAAGCAGTTCAATTTGGTGGCATAAGAATAGATTACTAGCTTAATTGTACTGGAATAACTAGCTAACAATTTAGGAGAAGGAAATCTCATACTCTACAACATCATAAATTTCAAGTGAATTAAAATTTAAATGTTAAAAAATGGAATATTGAAATAAAAGTTTAATACTTATTTAATCTTTGTGGAAGAAGGGCTTTCTATGCATATCGCCAAAGTCAGAAATCATAATGGTTGATAGATTTAACAACATAAAAATTATAAATTTTCACACCATAAAAATAGAAGGCAAACTTAGAAAGCATATGTGACAAAGAATTAAGGTCTCTAGTGTGTAAAGAATCATCACATATTGATTTAAAAAATGAATGACTCAATGGAAAAATGGGTTAAAGCAATTTACCAAGGAAAGATAAATGACCCAAATACATATTAGTTCAATACTCAATCTAACTTATAATCTTAAAAATGTGAATTCAAACAAAAAATAATATTATTTGTCTATCAAGTTGACAGTAATTAAAAATAAGATATTCGTAGTCAATGTTGAAAGAATATAGAAAAATAAGCAATCTCATACTTAGCTGGTAAGATTATAGATTGAGGAGCTTACTTAAAGCAACTCATCAGTACAAATTAGAAATATTACCAGACCACCCTCTAAAAACTCAATCCAAAAATTATAGGCATAGGTATCTAATCCCAAGGAAATAATTATATATGTACAAAAGATTTGAACACAATGTATATATCACATTATTCATTTATAAAAGTGAAAAGTCTAAATGTCCAACAAGTCAATTGTTTAAATAAATGACAGGACATCTATATAAATATTTACCACAGATTTTTAAATGACATCTAATAAAATTTTTGAAATGACAATTAATAAAATTTTTGAAATGACAAATTTTATAGAGATGAAGAACAGATTAGGGGTTGCCCAGGCTTAGCAATGGGGAAAGGAAGGAGGAGCCTGTAGCTATAAAAAGATACCTCTAGCCTGGGCCACATAGCAAAACCTCATCTCTACAGAAATATCAAAGAATTAGTCAGGTGTGGTGGCACTCATTTGTAGTCCTAGCTACTCAGGAGGCTGAGACAGGAGGATCACCTGAGCCCAGAAGGTCACGACTAGAGTAAGACATGATCGTGCCACTGCACTCCATCCTGGGTGACAGAGTGAGACTCTGATTCAACCAACTCAAAAAAAAAAAAAAGAAAAAAGTACCATTAGAGATCCTTATAATGAAATAGTTCTGCATTCTCTATCTTGACTGTGGTGGTATTCACACAAGTCTACATATGTGATAAAAATACAGAGAACTAAATGCAAACCAATACACACAAGTACATGTAAAACTGATGAAATCTGAGTAAGATCAGCAGATACGGTCTATTTTCTGCTAGTGCCATAGTTATGCAAGATGGCGCTTACCATTGGGGAAAACCAGGTGAATGATATAGGATCTTCCTATATTATTTCTTACACTACAAGTGAGTCTACAAATATCTTCAAATAAAAAGTTTTTTAAAAGGACAGAAAGGCCAAGCATGATAGCTCACGCCTGTAATTCCAGCACTCTGGGATGCCGAAGTGGGAGGATTGCTTGAACCCAGGAGTTAGAGACCAGCCTAGGCAACATAGCAAGACCTCATCTCTATAAAATAAAACAAAACAAAAATAACTAGCTAGACTAGCTATTCAAGATGCTGAGACGGAAGGATCACCTGAGCCCAGGAAGTCCAGACTGAAGTGAGCCATGATGGTGCCACTGTACTCCAGCTTGGGTAGCAGAGTGAGATCCTGTCTTTAAAAAAAAAAAAAAAAAAAACAGCAACAGCAACAAAAAAGGATGCTGAGGAAGAACACTTGGTTGACATGGAAGGATGTTACTGTGAAGTGAAAAACATCAGGTTTCAAAATAACATTTTTGAAACATTTTTATAAATAAAAGCACACACACACATCTATACACACAAAGAGAGAAAAGGTCTGGAAATAGATGTATAGAAGTGTTAATTATTACTTTTTTAATGAGCAGGACCATGGAGAAAAAAGATATTACGATATCCATTCTGTCAATTAAGATGTATGATGTATCCATTATTAAGTCCTGACAACTGTTAAAGACTGTAGGAATCAAAAGAATAGTGAACCAAAAGAGAAAAGCTTCATAAACTTTTACTCAAGTATGAACAATGAGTCCCACACTTGATCTTGAAAATTTAATTTGCAAGGGAAGAACACTAAAAAGAGCACAACATGGCAAACTCCAAAGCATGTACAAATATTTCAGAGGGAAATTATATATATTCTTGGAATCAATAAAGAATTCCTACTGAAACAAATTATATCTTAAAATGTGAATGTAGTCTCTGATCCCATTTCTTGCCAATGCTTTAGTTGTTGTAATTCTTTCTTCAGTTTTAAAAGGTAAACACAACCAGGTCATTCTGTTCACCTTCATCAAAAAAAAAAAAAAAAAATTTAAAAAAAGGTTTGCAAGCTAACACGGATGTCATGATGCTGCCAGGAATGAGAAGCTGACATCATGAGGTTATTGTTGGTATCAGGATTTTAATGTCAACAACAGTAACTCTCCGAAATCAAACAACTGCCAACCACCAACCTAAGGCAAACTAATCTAATATTGACAGTTTATTTTTTTCACTTGGAAGAATCCAACAAGCTCAATCTAATACCTCAGCTTTAGCCAGAGCAACCTCAGTCTTAACTGTTTGACCTAGGTCAAACTTAGCTAAGCCTCAGTCTCCACATCTGTAAAATGGATATGATATAGTATCTACCACAGACAGTTTTATTGTGAGAATCAAGTAAGATAATGCATTTTAAGGGCTTAGCACAGTGCTTCACGTATAACAAATGCTAGAAAATATTATTCATGTATTTGTTTGACAGTGTGTTGTGGGTATGAAAATTAACTCCCTAATTGTCATCTATTTTGTTTACAATAGCTCGTGCCAAAGTTAACAGTTTATAAAAGATACGGATTAAAACTCACAGCCCAGCATCTTTCTAATATGCCTGATAACTGTGTATAAAACCTTGTTTCCCTATACTTTAGCTTGTGTAAACTTTTCCAGGACAATAATTTCAAATCCATATATTAAAAAAGGAGTTTAACAAACGTGCAAATTTGGATCACAGAAATATGATGCAAAATATTTCAAATCAATATAAAATGATTAAAACCACTATTAAACTAAGAACCATTATAACAAAATGAAAACACGGGCCTGAACAAAAAAGACATGTGAGAATACTACTCCAAGAAAACATAGATGTGAGTACTTTTAAAAATGTGTTAAAAACAAAATCAGACAAGTAATATGACATTAGCAACTTCAGCTTTTAGTAATATCTAACATGAGATAAAATACATTGGCTGGGCTCAGTGGCTCAGCCTGTAATCCCAGTACTTTGGGAGGCCGAGACGAGTGGATTTACCTGAGCCTGTGGGTTCGAGACCAGCCCGGGCAACATGGTGAGACCCTGTCTTTACAATAAATCAAAAAATTAGTCCGGCTACTTGGAAGGCTGAGGTGGAAGGATCGCTGGCGCCCAGCAGGTCGTCGCTAGGGTGGCCATGAGTATGCCACTACACTCCAGCCCGGGTGACAGAGTGAGACTCCAACTCAAAAAAAAAAAAAAAATTCATTAAGCACCACACTGGCTAAGCTGCCCCTGGTATCCTCTCCTATTTGCAATCTGTTAAAAAAAAAATTAAAAAATTAGAAACCAGCCTCAATGTAATAACATGCTAGCTCTCATAATCATGCTCTGATAAAACAATACCTATGATAAATTATCATTTCTATTTACACTGACCTATAATGAAATTATTAAAAAAGAAAAAGATAATAAGTCAACCTTTCAAAGTATCCCTAGTTGGTTGGCCACAATTAAATGTTCCCAATCTGTCTATACTATACATTACAAAATAGGCACTGACAGTGATTTTTAGTATATTTTACTTTTAAACCTATTACAAAAAGCAGGCACAGTCTAACTTTTCAGTTAAATGACTGCACTGAAACTGAATAGCAGATGATTTAGCAGAAGTTAACAGGTCAATTATATGGAGTTATAATTGTTTCTGTGCATTGGGATTTTATGTTAAACATGAGAATGTGATGGTAAGCAGCCGTCTTTGATTTTAATTGCTGTAGCTTGAGTTATCAAAAACGCCATGAGAACACTGGAGGAAATAAGAAAATGACATGAAGCATGGGAGATGAAAATGATGCTGCAGAGGGAACTGTGGTAACAGATGCGGCTCTCTCTGAGGGACTGGCTCAAACGTATGATTTACAGAGAAGCGTAAGCATCTCCCAGAGAATCTTCTCCAGAGTTAGATAACTCTCCTTACTTTTCTGGGCATTGGGAGCAGAAAAGACATACTTTTCCATCAATACATGCCTGAAAAGTACAAAGCAGGTCGAGGCTGCGGTGGCCAGGAGGGCCACTGCACTCCAGTCTGGGCGACAGAGTGAGACTCCAACTCAAAAAACACCTGTAATCTATCAGATAGAAATAGTGCCGCGCCTTTGGGAAGCTGAGGTGAGTGGATTGCCTGAGCCCACAGGTTTGAGACCCGCTTGGGTAACTTGGCGAGACCACATCTCTACAATAGATCAAAAAATTAGCCGGGCGTGGTAGTGTGCGCCTGCAGTTCCAGCTACTTGGAAGGCTGAGGCAGAAGGATCGCCAGAGCCCAGCAGGTCGAGGCTGCGGGGGCCGGGAGTGGCCACTGCTCCCCAGTCTGGGTGACAGAGTGAGACTCCAACTCAAAAAAAAAAGAAATGAAATAGTGGTAATAGTCACATAAAGGTCTTTCCCATTAAGCAGTCAATAAGAGGAAGAGGATGAATCAGACACCAGAACTGTTCCACCACTCTCCATAGAAATCATGAGCCCTTCATGAAAAGCATTCAAGAAATAATAGTGGAAATAAAAAGCACCTCAGTATGGTCTTATGGACCATAAAAATCAACTGTCTTTTCTGAGCACCTACTAAGCATTTTATAGGAATTATTTCATTGAATCCTCAGCACAACTTTGTGAAGTTTATCCTACTTAGAAACAAGAAAATTGATGCTTAAGGTGATTAAGGAACATGTCTAAGATGGTATAAGAGGCAAAGCTAAGATTTCAGCCCAGGGTGCCTGATTCCAGAGCCATGCTGTCAAACATTACACAGTTCTGCTCAAATGAGATACATGCATGTCAAAGTACAAAGAAGCCCGCCTCCCAAATATATATATAAAACATTTATACTTAGTACATGTATTCAGATACACTAGAACATTTTTAAATGCTGGAATTAAATTCATGATTCACAAATAGATGGCATCTTGTAATTAAAACAAAAAACACTTTAGATAATAAATGCATGCTTTTTTGTTTTTTTAAGTTGGAGTTCGCACTATGTTGGTCAGGCTGGTCTTCAGCTCCTGGCCTCAAGTGCCCCTCTTATCTCAACCTCCCAAAGTGCTGAGATTACAGGCGTGAGCCCAGCCAGTGCATGCGTTTTAGAAATATGGGGTTAAGGGGGAATATATAGGAATCCTGTGATGCAAGAACCACATCTAGATATCCTGGGAGAGGATTAAATGAAATACATGGGAAATCACTTGTGTTGAGTCTGGCACAAACAGATATTTGGTAAGTATTAGTTTTCACAACATCTTCTTCAACATTACTATCCCCCAAGGTTTAGAAAAGTGAAGATATTCCACTACCACCATAAACACTATAGTCAATGAGCTGCCAGTCAAGGTTAACTACCTTAATGTTTAAATTCACCAACTTCAAGGAATGGGACTGCACTACCTATGTGATCTTACCTGAAAAAAGCAGCTTATTATTTTGAAGAAAAGTTTTACTCAGCCATTTTGATAGAAAAAAATTCCACAGTATATTACACCCTGCTTTGCTTTCTTTAAAAAAACTATACAGAATTTAGTTTTTTCTCAAGGACACAGTGCCATAATTAGGCATGTACAATAGTAATTTTGGAGTGGTAGATTCCTACCTTAGAGATCACGTAATTCAAATCTCTCTCTTTGCAGATAAGCAAACTGATGTCCCAAGAAATTCTGTAATTTGCCCAAAGTCACACAATAGGAGGGTCATGTAATTACCAAATATCACGTTGCCACATATTATTGTATGATGCTGAGCACTATCTAGCAAAGTAATTTCCCCCACATTTGTTATTTTTGTTATACCTTCTCTTTCTCCATACTCTTTAATAATAAAATTCTTAAATCAAAAAGTGTCTATGTGTTTATCCTCTGAAGGAAAAAAAAATGAACTAGTCTACTTTATAGCCCATCTTAGGGGAAGAACTCCAAATGATAATGTATTTGGTGTGCTTCAAAATAGAAAGGGATGGCTAGGTGCGGTGGCTCACACCTGTAATCCCTGCACTTTGAGAGGGCAAGGCAGGAGGATTTTGCTTGAGCCTAGTCATTCGAAACCAACCTAGGCAACATGGCAAGACTCTGCCTATACAAAAAGTTAGCTGAGTGTGGTAGCACATGTCTGTGGTTTCAGCTACTCAGGAGGTCAAGGCTGCAGTGAGCCGTGATCATGCCACTGCACTCCAGCCTGAGCTACAGAGTAAGACTCCAACTCAAAAACAAACAAAACAAAACAAAAAAATAGGAAAGAGGCCAGGTGTGAGGGCTTTGAGAGGCTAAGGCAAGAGGATCACTTAAGACCAGGAGTTTGAAACCACCCTGGGCAACACATTGAGACCTCATCTTTACAAAAAAATTTTTGTTTTTATTTACATTTTTGGAGGCGTCTCACTCTGTCACTCAGGCTGGAGTGCAGTGGCACGTTAACAGCCACTGCAGCCTCGACCTGCTGGGCTCAGGCAATGCTTTCACCTCAGCCTTCCAAGTAGCTGAAGCACAGGTGTATACCACCATGCCCAGCTAATTTTTTGATTTATTGTAGAGATGAGGTCTCACCAAGTTGCCCAGGCTGGTCTCAAATCCCTGGGCTCAGATAATCTTCTCACCTCTACCTCCCAAAGTGCTAGGATTACAGGTGTGAAACACCATACCCGACAACAAAATTTTTTTTTTAAATTAGCTGGGTGTGATGGCACATGCCTGTAGTCCCAGCTACTTAGGAGGCTGAGTCAGGAGCTTTCTTGAGCCCAGGAGTTCGAGGTTGCAGTGATGTATGATTGCATCACTGGACTCTAGCCTGTGCAAAACAGCATAATCCTGTCTCAAGAAAAAAAAAAAAGAGTGAGTCTCCATATGGTCTTCAGAAAGAAGAGCAAAAAACATGGAACTGTGCTGTTCACTGAAACTGAACTGGATAAAAAAAAAATGTGGTACATATACATGATGGGATATTACACAGCCATAAAGAAGAAAAAAATTATGGGCTTTGCAGCAACTTGGATGGATTTAGATTCTATAATATTCAGTGATTTATCACAGAAACAAAGAACTGAGTACCATATGTTCTCACTCATAAGCGGACCCTGAACAGTAGTATAAAAAAGGAATTAGCAGTAGCCGGAAACTGCAGGGGGGATGGGGAGAGGTTGGCACATAATGTTAATAACAGTACCTGATCTCAAACCAGGCAAAATGGGAACCAAAGGTAGGCCCAAACTTTACCTGTACGATGACCACTTGTATACCTAATCCTGAATTGTACTCTACATCTTTAAAATAAAATTAAATAAAAAGAAGAAGAATGCTATGAAAAGCTTCAAATGTCTTAAGAACAGCTTTGGAGATATGACTGCCAGGAAGCCCAAAAAGTTCCTGAGAATAAGTAATTTGTCACTACACTAAAGAGTTCAAATAACACGCAGAAGACCACTTTTTAGACACATCATTTAAATCCATTTTTGTCCTCTTCTTTGAGACTCCAGTTGGTCCTCCTTCTTTATTCCATTTTCTTTTATTTTTTCCAGTTCAAATACTTTATCTTATTCCTCTGCCTCTAAATGTTCAAGAGATATTTTCTGTATTTTCTGATCAGAAAGAAGTAACCTTAAGTAAGAAAATATATGTAAAATTTTATTTTTCCCACAATCTCTTGAAAATATCTTTTTACATTTATTTATTTGTATATTAGAGACGGGAGTCTCATGTTGTCCAGGCTGGTGACTCCTGGCCTCAAGCAACCCTCCCACTTCAACCACCCAAAGTGATGGGCTTATAGGCATGAGCCACCATGCTCGGCTGAAAATATGATACCAAGGAAAAGTTTCCAACTTGTGTTACAGAAAATGAGAAGAAATACAAATTGGTAAAATCAAAGAGATTATACAATATTATCCTCACATTATTCTACTTAATGAAGCAATTGTCCCTTAATGAGATTTTAACTATAATTAAATGAGTTAAAAGAAAAAGTACATCTAATAGCCTATTTCTTCATGTTTCTGATACATGCATGATTATTTCTGATTTTATTAGTAAAGTTATTAATGGGACACTGCCTTTTCTATGATTTACTCAGTGTGATATATTTAATAAAGCAAACAAACCTTAAAGGCTACTTTAAGCAAACTTTTTCACTAGACAAATGTTCCAAACACATGGAAAATAATTCCAATTAAGTAGTGATTGGAATTGTTGGAATCATTTATTTGGGAAATGATTCTTTTATTCAATTTTTCTATGTTTAACACACCTAAAAACAAGGTTTCATATCATAAATTTCAGCAATGTGCTTGATAAAGCCTAGAATGTGTAATCATTAAGCAATAAAAAAACCTTTTAAGATTAGCTTCAAACAATTTCTTCCCATACTTGAAAAATAACATTACATTCACGATGATAAGTCTAAAATGAATCTTTTTTCCAAATACAAGAAATGTCTCCTGATGCAAGTTTCTGGATCACTCATTGTATCTTCCTATCTCTACCCTAACAAAATTCAACAGGATGGATGTATTCTATATACTGAACTATACCAGAAGGCAAAATATTTATTAAAAGAACTAGCAGCATTTAATAAGTAGAATGGACACTTTTCTTTCTTTTTTTTTTTTTTTTTTTTTTTTTTGAGTTAGAGTCTCACCCTGTCGCCCAGACTGGAGTACAGTGGCCGCTCCCGGCCACCTCAGCCTGGACCTGCTGAACTCCAACAATCCTTCCGCCTCAGCCTTCCGAGTAGCCAGAATTACAGGCATGCGCTACCACGCCCGGCTGATTTTTTGATTTATTGTAGAGATGAGGTCTCGCCGCCCAGGCGGGTCTCGAACCCGCGGGCTCAGGCAACCCACTCACCTCAGCCTCCCAAAGGCGCGGGATTACAGGCTGAGCCACCGAGCCCGGCGACACTTTTCAATTAAAATTTGAATCCAGACCAGAAAAAAAATCTTATTTAAAAAAATTTTTTAAATGCCTCAATTCCTAGGTAACAAAAAAGAAAGTGAGGAATATAGTATTCAACAACTATTCTAAAATGAAAGAAGAAAATGAATAGTCACTTGGCTCTTTCCAGCTTTCATCCAACATCTATTCATAGCAGCTACAACCAGGTTATCTGCAGTCATGGAGTTATTTTCAGACTGGTAACAATTATCGAGGTATTTTTGGTTCGATAACATCATAAAGGTTATCTAGTTTACCCTCCCTATATTCAAAAACAAAGAAACTAAGACTCAGAGAGGTTAAATGCCTGGTTCCCTCAAGTTAAGCAATTCACACTACTGGTTAATGGCCAGGCAAGGTCTAAAAGCAAGTTTTCTCAATTATTTCTAATATGGGTCAACTCTGAGGGTCAGAACAACTGATTCTCCTGGGATGGGATGGGCCTTGGAAACTTACCAGCTGTGTGATCCTGAGCAAATCACAACCTTTCAAGCCCCCTTTTCTTCTTCTATAAAATGCAGAGAATATGTACTTTAACAAGGTTATGAAGATTACCTCCGTCTTGTAAAGTGCTTGCACACCAATTAGGAAATTATTAGCATTCGAAAACAGGTAACTATTATTTTTACTCCTTCTCTGGAAACATGGTTGCCCCTAATGTTTGAGAAGACAACGAACTGAATTCATTATCACAATGGACAGGGTCCCATCCACCAGAGCCTCTCGGGCCTACCACATATTACTGACGGGAGAAAACCCCATCAAACAACCTATTTCATTCCATCTAAAATTCATCCCTTACACTGTTACGAAAAACAAAATCCCAATTGCTGCCAAACGTCTACTGCCATGTGTTGTATGTTAAATCTGTCAACTAGAAATTGCATGGGGGTTTCTTGCTCCATCCAAAACACGGGCACAAGCGATGGAAAAACAAGGGGAAGATAAGGTCACACACCTGAACTGGAACTCAGGCGCTGGTTCTCAGCACATTTAGTTGTGGGAGGATAGGTGGGTGATAGAAAGCAAGATGCTTTCCTTCAGCACCATAAAGCAGGGATAATGGCTACCTCAACAAAATACAATTCTCTACGCGTCTCAACACAATAAAAGAATCCGTTTCCTTTCCGTAATGAAGTAATAACGCACATGGGCAACAACTGAGTAACTTTCTTGTTAAACTGAGGATTAAGCTGAACCCGAGTTGTACTGTATCCTAGGAGCACATAAATGTATGAAAAGATCCTACGAAATGGCGAGACAAAATGATGGGGGGATATCACCTTGAAATCAACAAAAAGGGACTCATAACGTCATGCCAAAGGCGTCTCCACTGATAAAATCCCGATCCTCCATTCTCATGACACTGCAAACCCACCTCCCTCTAAGGAAATTAACAGGAATCACCGCATCAACCAACCTCAGCAATCAGCATCGACCAGATAGACCCCTACCCAAATGGCGCTAAGTACCGTGGGTCTAAGCCCCTCCCTGGATCTGCCACGTCCCGCGCGCTGACTCCAGACTACTTCACTTCCCTTCCATTCTCCCCTCACATGCTTGACCCCTGTCATTTCTCGCCAGCCCTCGCCACTGACAGTAAAAGTAGGCAGAAGACAGACTTCCTACACGTTGTCCGGGGAATATCAGGGCCACACATACCCGTCCCTATTACGATCACATCAAACTCCGAAGGGAGACTATCCGCCATCTTGACAGGAAACATGTCATGTGACTATTGCTCGTAGAAATGAAATCAAGTCAGGCATTACCGCTGTAGAAAGAGGAAATGGAAACTTGTGCACTCTGGGTATTGTAGTTCTTGGGTGGAGGGTCCAGATAAGCGACTACAGCATTATATTTGAAATGTTAAAAGCTCGAGGAGAGGGATGGTGAGAGAGAGAGAGAGAGAGAGAGAGAGAGAGAGAGAGAGAGAGACACTTGGGCAATATTAGAGAAATATGAGAAGACTTGGATATCGCTTGCAATGCTGAAGCAAGAATTATTAGGACATACCGAGAGTAGGGTGTTATTGTCTCTCCCAGCCTGGAAAACTGTCTGTTTCCCCCAGCGCGTCTGTACTTTCATGTTGGCTCCTGCGACATGGTTTTTCACACCAGTGTTTTAAAACTATATTTCATATTGTTTTCTGTCTCCCCAGTGAAAACCCACGAAAAATCTCTCACCCTAGTTTCACCAGAATGGAACTCTCACCGCGTCTGCATCTGTTCTAATTAGTCCAGACATCTTCCCTGGCAATATATATTTGCAAAATTAGCCTTGCTTTACGAGAGGGAAGAACGATATGAACGCATAGTAAATGCTTAATAAATGTGTGTTGTGTTTGAATCTGATTTTCCGCATGAATAAGACAAGTCAAGCAAGAGTCTTCTAATAAACTACTGCAGAAGTGATTAAGGTAAAATGGCCTTTATATTAAAGTGATTGCATGTGGTGACGGGCTTTAGGCCATCTGTGCCAAACAGTATTCTCAAAGTTTGTCGCCTCTCGCCACATCCCGTCCCCCCCCCCCCCCCCGCCTGATTTTTCTGAGAGTTTGAGTTTCTTGTAGATCCTAGATATTATCCTTTTAAGGGACATATATTTGGAGAAATCCTTTTTCCCCCTCTGATGGCTATATCCCTGTTCTTCTGATGGTTTATTTTGTTTTGCCAAAGGATGTTAATTTGATGAGCTCCTATTTATCTAACTTACTTCTTACGG
>NW_007249373.1:185641-205673 GCF_000164805.1 Carlito syrichta
CCCCCCCCCCCCCCCCCCATTATTTAAAATGCTTTGCTCTCTGACAGCACCAAGGCAAAAATGGAGGGGAGGCGCAACGGAATGAGGGAGAATACTTTTTTGATCCTAGAAATTACTCGTGTATTTATTTTACAAGAGTTTTGAAATAAATTAGAGAAGGCACCGTAGTGGACCTTCTTTACACCACCTGTCCTCTGCTTGTGACTCACCAGACACATTTTCTTTCCAATCTTCCTGACCACGCTCCAAGCATTTTTTCAGGATGGTATGATCTTCCCATTCTCTAACGTTTATCCCTAAAATTCCATTCAACTTCCACCATCTCCTCCTTTCATCTCTTCCATACGTGGACTACATGGTGCTACCATTCTATCATAACCTGCCATATTGCACTGACATTATTTGCATTTATGTTGATTCCTATAGAGTACATATAACCCACACATACACAGAGAGACATACAACACAATGAATTGTAAGCCACTCTACAGTATAACAGATATCATGTCTTCTTTATCTTCTTCCCCCCTGCACCTATGCTAAGCCTAATGCATAGTAGGGATTCAATAAATGTTTGCTAAGCTGAACTTATTCTGACTCCCCTCATAGATGGTAAGCACTATGAAGACAGGGACTCAGTCCTCTTCATCTTTATGTATGTGAACGCTATCTTGTGTCTTACATTTTGAAGATGTTCAATGTATTTGTTAATTTTTTAAAAATTATTGAAAACTCGCTACATATATAAATATTTATTGAAAATATATGTGTATCAATCATTTCTAAATTCACCAAAGCCATAGGGTTTAAGAAAGTGATGACATTTATTTGATTTGTTTCTTGAAAACTCTTTTAAAATGCATTTTGCTGGGAGATTTCTTGCTACATTTCTGTTGCATTTTGCTATAATCGCTAGCAGCATTATTCATGTTTCATTAATTTCTTGTATGGGTTATACTGTTGTATTAAACAATTTTCTTATGATACAGTCCTCTAATGAATATTTCATGTAAATAAAAAGATTCCTCTGAGAAGTATAATATATTTTTCAGTAACTCACTCTGCCATTTCCCTTGGCATGTAAAGAAGTTTTGAATATTATCAGAAGTGAAATAGATCTTATCTGTGAGACTCTTGATACAACAGTGGAAATGGAAATTAATAGATTTCCCTGGGTAAACATAGGAAGCATTCAAAATCTTCTCTAACTGTAAGAAGCCATAGATGAATGGTTAAAAACCTGAGAAATAAAAGTAATTCTATCTTACTTTGGAGATATATTTATATACATGAATGCATATATATGATGTACATAACTCACATATATATCCTTTACAATATGGGTATCTTTAGCTTTCTAGGGATTCAGAAATTTTCCAATAATCATACTGTGAAGATGCAAATCATTAATTCATGTATTACTTTAATATTCGTTGACCACCTACTATGTGCAAGGCTTAGAGTAATGAACAAAACAGACAAAAACCATAGAGTTCATTAAGTTTGCATTTAGTGAGGTAAAATAAAATAAACAAGTAATTACTTTGTAGTGCTAATTTTCCAATCTGTCCTGCCCGAAATTTGGAATACCCTTTTTCTCCTAAGGACAAAAAGCACAATCCTCAGAAAGATAATATTACCAACCTACATTTCATTGTTTTGGGGGGGGTTTGTTTGTTTGTTTTTCTCTAAAGTTATCAGGTGACTCCTTCACACCCTCTTTGGGCATGGAAAGAAATTATTAAATTAGGAAAATTTAAAGCCTCTACATGGAGAAATGCTCAAAATACCTTTCCCTTCAAATGTATTCTTATAACTTTATGCAAAGTTAAGATTAATATAGGAGTTGATAGTTTCAGTAAAATAGCATAAAGCAAAACAACTGAATTGCTGTCTATTCTGTTATTCTAAGGACATCTATTTTAAAAGCGGAAATCTTTTATTTGGATAAGTCACAGTACAATGAGTTGATGAATACCTAAAAATAGTCTACCATATTAAATCACTGTGGCACTAATTTTGTATGTAATGATTTCCTGAGTTGAAAAACCACAATTCCTGTAACACTTATATTGTATTCAGAAGTTTACTCAAATATGTAATCTATTAACGTTTTACAAAGCAATCATTTAATCTCTGGGACCTTTCCTTTGAGTTCCAGACCCATATATCAAACTCCTAACTCAACATCTCTTCTGAATGTGTCCAGTGCTGAACTCCTGAACCTTCCAACTTCACTCCCAAAAATCTTTTCTTCAACCAGTGTTCACTATCTTGGAAACAGTACCATCTTCTACTCAGTTACTCAAGTCAAAAACCCAAGAAAGGGATTCGCAGTAGTGGGAGACTGTCAGGGGAGGGGGAATAGGATTGCAGTTGAGAGAAACTGCTAGGGGAGGAAGGGGCATACCTCATCAACAAAGGTACCTGCATAATCAACGTTTGTATCCCTAACCCTGAATTGTACCCCACAACTTTATAATAAAATAATAATAATAAATCATTGACATCACTGTCTTTTACTCTTAAAAACCAATTAATCAGCAACACTTTCTATCTCAGAAGTACACTGTAAATATATCCGCTTCTTTTCACCCTGTATTGCCCCCATAATCGCTTGCCTAGACTGCCACAGTTGGTATTAGGGCCCTCATTCATGCTTGCTTCCCTCCAGTCCTCTCTCCATACTGCAGGCAGAGTAAACTCTTTAAAACTCAAATCTGATAATATCTTCTTCTACCTGCAACCCTTCATGACATCCCATTGCTTTTAAAATACACTCCAAAATTATAAACATGGTCTAAAAGACCCTGCTTAACTCTCCAGCCTCATCTCATTCCTCTTACTCTTTCCCCTCTAGGTTCTAGCCATATTGTCTCTCCTTTATTTCCTCTAATAGCTCATGTTCCTTCCTGCTTCAGGGCCTTTACACATGCCCTTCCAAGTGCCTGCAGTACACCTTTATCTTTCTCTCCCCCGTCCTGCTTTCTTCTAGCTGAATCCTATTCATTCTTTACAATTAATTTGAAATTTCACATACTTTGGCAAGTCTTTGTTGAGTCACCAATCAAGATTAAGTCTCCAATCAACCTATACTCCTTTGTTGAACTTATCATGATTGGAAATATCTAATTACTTCTGTAATTACTTGTTTCATCCTGTCAGAAAGTAAGATCCACAAAGGCAAGGAATGTAGCTATATTGTTCATCATTATATCCCCAGAACATAATCCAGTGCCTGGTACAAGTAGGCACTCAAAATTATCTGCTGAATGAATGGATAAATAATAAAATATGTGAAGTTTTCAAGAAACAACACATGAGTTACAATATTTAAAGTATTTTAAATGGGAATAAAATAAATTGGTTGCCCAGTAAACTTGTTTCATCATCTTATTTTGTGTTTTTAATTGAACAAGTAATACACATATGTTAATAAAAACTCTAATCAGCACAAAAGCTCATAGAAAGACTACTAAGACAAATTAGTCCCCGTACCCTTCCTATCCCCCAGTTGTCCTCTGCAGAGATAGGCACTATTGCCAGTTTTTTGTAAATGCTACTAGAGGGTGTGCCTGTGTTGGGGGAGTGGTAATCCCTTTCTTTTTATTGACACAAATGGAGGCATGCAATAAACATTATTCTTCACCCTATATTTTTTTTTTACTTAATATTCTTGGAAATCCTGTGCTCTTAGTATATAGAGGGATGCCTCCTTCTTTTTAACAATTCCCTATAATTCCATAATATGAATATATCATAATTTATTTTCTATTTCATTTTTATAGATATTTAGTTTTTTCTAGTATTTTTTCAACAGATGAGGCTGCTATGAACATCCTTTTATTAGAGAGGCAGTATAAGATAATGGTTATGCATTCAGACTCTTCTACAGACTTTCCAGGTTTGTCCCAATTCCATCATTTACCATTGGAATGGCCTTGAACAAGTTATTTATTCTCTCTGAACCTCAGTTTCCACATCTGTAAAATGAGGCAAAAATACCCCCAAGGTAGTTATAAGGTGTAAATAAGTTAAACAAGATACTTTGAACTATATTTGGCTGGTAGTAAGTACTCAGTAATGTTGTTGTTGTTGTTAGTAGTAGTAGTAATAGCAGTACTAGTAGCCATTGTGAGTATGTGGGATATACCAACTATTATCAATCAGATTGGCAAACATGAAAAGATTGATAATATACAGTAGCTTGGTAAAGGTATGTAGTAGCAGGCACACTCATACACTGCTAGTGGGAGCGTAAACTGGTAAAATCTTTTTGGATGGCAATTTGGCAGTACCTGTCAACATATATGCATGTACTTGTGATTTAGCATTTTCTCATTTGGAATTTATCCTACATAGTGGTGAACGTTGTTTATTCCTATTTACAATGATATAACACTATATATCATTTCGATATTTTGCTAACCTTTGGGTTTTAAATTCATGTGGCCCAAAAAATAACTTCTCATATTAATAGCTATTTTGACATGTAGTACCATAGCAAAGATAATCTGTTCTTAAATAAAATACAATTTTTTCTCCCAAGATGGCTTGAAAATTAAACATGTAAATGTATTTAAGAAAGGTTTATAGTAATTCAAGAATCATGAAAGTTAGTAGTAGGAAGGCAGGGATGTTTGTTCACTGAACTATTCTAAGCATCTGAAAGAGTGCTTGTAATAGAATGTCAAAAAGCGGGAGATCTATAACACTGTCCTCTGAAACCTTTCTTAGTACCATGGTCAACCTTTTTTAAAGGCCTTTTTCTCAAATGTGTTCTGGAAAAAGTAATTCTGCTGAATATTAATAGGGGTTTCATGATCAAATACATTTAGGGAGCAATTAAATTTAAATGGTTTCTTTACTGGTGTATCAAATATTTTATAAGTACACATGTAAACTATGAAGATTTCATAATAACTTTTAAACCACAGAACAAACTTTCAGAAACATTATGCTGGACTATCGGTCTGACCCAGAATGATATTTCGCAAGTTTTCATAGATGATGTGATTGTCCCATCATCAGCAGAACATGCACAGCAAAATGTTTTCTAGGAGCAGTATCAAGTCAGATGGACCAAAATTATTACATACTATTCCCAGATGTCAGTGGTAGTAACAGTTTATGATCTAGTAGTCACATAATTTTACACATACACGTGCGCGCGCGCACACACACACACACACACACACACACACACACACAAACACCACATACACATAGAATTCACTACCATGGAATCTCATTGTCACTATATTGTAAACAACCAAACCAACCAGACACTGCAAGTATATCAGATGGACCACTGGTACCCTGAGTTGTTTAAGAGAGCCTTTTAGAAAATAGCTACATCTGTATGAATGCGTATCTCTTAAGACCTTGAAAAGTAGGCAATAATAATTCAGGAAGTAGATTATTAATACTTTATTACAAGATTCAGACTTATAAAGACAAGTTTTTTAACTCAGAACTAGTGTTAGAGCTTGCTTTAACACTAAATTAAAAATTTTGTCTCTAAGTCTGTATTTACTAGCACAAATACTCTGAACAATAAAGCATAGCTAAAAAAGTAGAAATTCCAGTATACTGGAGAATACCTCAAATTACATGAACTAGTACTTTTGTGAGCACACAAACTTCTTAAGGCGTTTGACAGCATATCCAGATAAAGTTAACCTAAACTTTTCCATTTCAAACATGTACAATTACTATTCCATCATACCATTTTCTGTTTATAAAATTCAGATGATTTGAGTTCATTTATTTCCATCTTTAAAAGATAATCAATGTCATGATAGCAATCATTTCCACTGTATTAGAAACATTTTTAAATGCTAGTTTTAGTAACAAAACGATTATTTGTACTACTGTATTTGTCAGCTTATTCAATACAGAAATATGCAGAACACATTTGAATTTTTCATAGTCCTTGCAAAACAAAACAAAACAAAAAACAATGAATAATTTTGTGGGAAATTCATGAAACTTATGTAGGGAGTCTTGCTGTTCTTTCAGCTGTTTAATTGTAATGTCATAGTAACAGAAAGTAGCATACCCAATTCTGCATGGATGAATAGGCACATTCAATAAGGAAAATTTAACAGAGTAAATCAAACACTGGATTAAACATTTTCTGCATAACAGACCACAAAATGGGCATTCATTTTACCAATGGATCTTTGGCATTAGAAGCAAATAGAAGTACACACCAACATAATTAAACTGAATATTCAGTGGCCTGATTGCAAAGTTTCCCAATATTTTATCGAACTAACATCCAGTTAATTAGAATTGCCTAAACATATTCAAGTACACACACTGAAAAAATTAAGTACAAACACTATTAATTTGCATTTCATCATTCAATAAATTAATTTGTTTTCTTCTGTTTTATTATCCCTAAAGTTTGAATATAGTAAATTTTTTGTATGGTTGCACAAAGTAAAAAGTTCAAACACATGAAGTCTGTAATACAGAATGGTTCACATTTAATTGCATTTGATTTTCCTTTTCTTTTTCTTTTTCTTTTTCTTTTTTTTGAGTTGTAGTCTCACTCTGTCACCCAGGCTGTAGTGCAGTGGCATGCTCACAGCCATCACAACCTCGACCTGCTGGGCTCAGGTAATCCTTCCGCCTCAACTTTCCAAGTATCTGGGACTACAGGCGCACACCACCAGGCCCAGCTAATTTTTTGCTTTATTGTAGAGAAAAGGTCTCTCTAAGTTGCCCAGGCTGGTCTCAAATCCCTGGACCCAGGAAATCCTCTCACCTCCACCTCCCTAAGTGCTGGGATTACAGGCGTGAGATACCACACCTGGCATGATTTTTCACTTTTGATAAGATAAAATTCTTATTTAAATAAATATTTTAGTCTCAAAGGGTGAACTAATTCCTGTAAATTTGCTGACAAAACCTCAGCTCAGAGTTTATTACAAGAAATAAAATATAATTCATTACATGGCTATTCATAGCAAAATTTTTAAATAGTTTATTACTTTTTACAAATAGTTTCTCCTATTATTTTTTGTTTTACTAGTTAAGTTTGTTTTTACAATAACACATTCATGTTTTATTTCAATGCAAAAACATTTTAAATTAGTTTTTATTAAGAAATGATTGAATACTTCACGATTCAGAGCTTTTTGTTCTCTCTAATCTTCAAGGATAATGTTTTATGAAGTCTATATATGACTCAAACTATTAGGAAGAGAAAGAATCACTTCATACTTGGAATAAATTTGTGATAAGTTTGAAATATAATGGGATCACTTGAACTGTATTTTATGTTCTATGCAGGTAGATAATAGGAGTTTGGAAAGCAATAGATGACATGCCTACTAAAAAGCAGGGATTGTTTCTGTATTTCTGTAAATTTGATGTCTACCATTATCATAGTACCTTCTCATGGAAGCTGTATTTCCCGCAGTCTTCCCAAAAGGCAGTGGCTGTGTTTTAAATACCACATGAATTCAAGCCTCTAACCACAGTTGATTGGAGGGCAGAGAAGAAAACCAACCAAAGAGACTCTATGGATTCCAAAGATCTATGCCTAGATTTACAGCCTGTTGTAAAGAGATAACCTGGGTCGATCAGATTACTTTTCCAGGAAATTCTTTAAAAATGACATAGAAGATGCAGGATAATAGAAGCTTAAAGAAAATGATTGAGATTCACCTTGACATAAAGTAGGCTAGAGTAACCATTGCATGATGCATCCATTTTGTATATGGGCCACGGTTAAGATGAATACCAGAGAAAGTCAACTGACAGAGAGAAAGGAGAGTAGAGCAGACCTTCATAAAGATGAACAGTTACCATGAGAACAAGGGCAAGTTCCTCTTTTGTGAGAGAATAGTTGCATTCTTGGTCCATGAAGAGTGACTGTGTTTTGTTTTCTATCCTTAGATTCCTGCAAATTCCGTGTGTCCTTATAAGAGCACCCACTTTTCTTAGCTAGCCAGGGTGAGCACTGCAAGCAAACGAGTTTTGATTAAAAGGTTTTAAAACATGCATATATCCAAGCACACAGATGGTTCTCTACAGATTGTTTCTTAACCTAAAAATTACTGCTGTAAAAGGTTTTTTAAAATCACTATTTATAATCAAGAAACCACAGGCTGTGAGCAGATCTTAAGGCGTGATCTATCTACACCTTACCTTCAATTTAGGTCATAGCAAAATTATTCCAGGCAGTTAGAAAAATATATTTTAATTTGAAGACCTCTGAAGTATATTTTATTATTTTTTTGCCAATTTCTTCATTGTTAAGAGACTCTTCCACTGAACTATCAGTTTATACAATTTTTAGTATTAAATTTGGAGTTCCAAGTTATAAATTAGCATCATATTAATATCACATCATGAAATGATTAAAAATAAAACAACTAAAGCCAATTCAGCCTAGCATTTAAAACCTTTCATACAATGGTTAATACATATATTGTATCATATATTATATATACATATATTATATATGTTACAATATATGTATATATGACATATATATGTATATATGATATATGATATATATAATATCATTCACAGTGGATCAACTGGGCTCCTTTGACTTTGCAGAGAAGAAAAGAAATTGTCACTGTGAGAAATGTTACAGCACTAGCAAAACACATGAAAATAGAAAACACATTAATAGTGAAACTTCAATTGCAGTTCTAATTGCCCTACAGAAGTATATAAATTACAAATTTTCATTAAGATAGAAAAAATAGAAAACAATGGCAGCCAGGCACCAAGATGGTTCCCATGGTCCTCTCATCTTGGCATTAATCCCCTTACATAGTCCCCTCCCACATCAAACCAGGTAACCTGTGTACAAATAGGGTTTTGTAAAAATGATTGAGTGTGATTTCAAAGGGTAGGTCACTTAAGAACTTTGATGTTTCCACTTTACTCTTTCTGGGATCACTCACTTTGAGAAAAGCCAGCTGCCAGTTTATAAGGACGCTCAAGCAACTTTATGGAGAGGTCTCTGTGGCAAGACCTTCAACGTACATGCAGCAAGAAACAAAGACTTCCTGCCAACAGCCATGTGTGTGAGTCTTCTTGGAAGCAGATCATCCAGTCCCAGTTAAACTTTCAGATGACTACAACTTCAGCTAACATCTTGACTGTAGCCATATAAGAGACTCTAAGACAAGTCTATAATACTCAGTGATCTATCAGAAAGAAAGAACTGAGTACCATATGTTCTCACTCATAAGCAGAACCTGAACATTTACCATAATAATATAGGAAAGGGATTGGCAATAGCCAGTAACCGCGGGGGAAGGGGGGGGACACATAAGGTCAATAAGAGTACCTGATCTCAAACCAGAAGTGAGGACCAAAGGGAGGCCCAAACTTTACCTGTACGTTTACCACTTGTACACCTAATTCTAAATTGTATCCCACATCTTTAAAATAAAAAAGAGTCACTAAGGCAGGACCATTCAGATAAATTGCTCCTGAATTACTGACCCACATAAACTGTGAGATAATAAATGTGCATTACATTAAGACACTAAGCTTTAGAATGATTTCTTGTTCAGCAACAGACAGCATGTAGGGAAAAAAAGCACTATAATCCATCTGAAGATGATATTCCAACCATACTGTCTCATGGAGAGAATTGCCACTGCTGCATCCAAGAAATATATGCCCCCATCCTATCCCAAATGTTTTAGTCAAGTCAAGGCTTAATATCACCTTTCCAGGTTTATCTAACCACTACTAACTCTCCTACCTATACTCTATAGTCTAGCAAAACTGTTCTATTTTACTCTTCCCTGAATGTTTATACGCTTCCATGTCATTGTTCATTGTTTCCTCTGTATTTGATGAAAAGCATTCTTTTTTCTTGTATTTTATGTAAAAATCATACACTTCCTTCAAAATTCTCCTTATCTGCTATTTGCTTCATGCAGCTTTACTGATCTCCCAAACTAGATATGTCTTTTCTTCTTAAGCCCTTTATTGGTCAGGGCTATTTAGCTGCAAGTGATAGAAACCCAACTCGAATTAGCTCAAACCAAAAGGGAATTTTTTTATATTGGTTCACATAACTGGGATAGCCAAGGGTGGAGGTGGCTTAAGCATGCCTGGATCATGAATCTCAATGTCATCGTTTCTCTCTTCCTTCCTTCGTTCCTTCCTTCCTCGCTCCTTCTTTCCCTCTCTTCCTTCCTCCCTCCCTACCTCCCTCCTTCCCTACCTCTCTCCTTCCTTCTTTCCTCTCTCCCCCGCGCCCCCCCCACCACTTCCTTCTTCCCTCCATCCCTACTTCCTTCCTCTCCCTCTCTCCATCTCTTGGTCCTGCTTTCCTGATTCCCTGCGAAGGGATTGGTTTCATTCCATAGGCAGTTTCTTTAATTGTCTGGGAAAACAGCTGTTGAAAACACACCCTGAAATTCTTAGTTATTTCAAAACTTCAATGCCTCTCTCTCCAGGCCCATATATTAGGGAGGACTTCAATTGTTCTTGTCTATCAGGGTCCTAGCAGGAATTGAGGGCACACACAACCTGGGGAATTTGTTGGCAGGGTTTGGGGAAGACAACAAAAAATTGTGCAGCCATAACTACAAAAGAGAGCTGTCATCACCCCTAAGCCAGAAAGGGTAAGGGATAGGAATGGTTATCTGAGTCCAGGGAGGTTGGTTGTATAGAGAAGGCCACCTGACAGGTGTTGTGATTTCAGTAGCAGGATGTAACCAATTTACAGCAACCTTGCAAAGAAAGAACCACAGGAATACATTTTCTGAATTCATTTTCCTCCCTTCTTTTATTCTCTCTCCAAGGTTCTCCATTGGACAAATCCAAAAAGAAGACAGAGAAAATAAATCTATTGATGTGTTTCATAAAGGTCAGCCTCCCAGCGATCAGAAAAGAGTAAGAAAAGGGTAGATAATAGATCTGGAGGAACAAAGAAAAAACATCCAGGACATTCTACTTGGGTCGTGTGCCCACATATAAATCAATCACTATGGCATAGGACAGTTTAGTCTAATTGGTCAGTTCAAGTCACATGGTTACTTGAAGGGTTAGCATTAGATGAGGCAAGATAAAACAGTGATTGACAGGACTTTCAGAACTATAGATTGGCACAGGGATAGCACTCCAAAATAAGTAATACTGTATAGTTTGTCCAATGCAAGCCCAGTGCCGATTTAGACCTTTTTGGGGAGCACTTATTGAAGTCAGTCTTACATTATAGTCAGTTCTGACTTTATTTCTCTTATATGCTAGATTGAAAGCTCCTAAAGAACACAACTTGCTTTTTCTTGTCTTTGAGTCCCCTGTAACATCTATCACAATATCTGGACAATTCTTAAATAAAGTTAGTGAATATTCAGTTGAAATATTTTTGTTGACGTATTTTGGGAACAGTTAATAAATATGTAAAGTAAAACTCTTATTTTCATTATTTTTTCAGAAGTTTCATATATTTTTCAAGTTGGCTCAGAGATGTCTTTTTAAAATCCATGGAAATGATTATTGGTTGGTTGGTTTTTTTTCTCTTACAATAAGTTATAGCAGAACTTGAATCTTAGGTACAGATGCCCTTATCTTTATGTAACATGATGTTAGGACTAACAGTTTGTCAGATTTTCTTAGCTGGAAATTCTGACTCCCAACCTACATTTCCTGCACATACATAGAAGCATCATATATTTATGGCTGCTTGTTTCTAGGCATTTAGGCCTACTAAAAAGTTGACTTGACCTTTGCCATAGATGTTAAATAGTGATGAAGTTGAGAGAGATAAACTATACCACATACCAAGTGATATTTCTCCTAGTGGAATCCTGAAATGCTTAAATTACATTAACATAGTTAACTGGAAAAATCATTAATTTCCTTAATTATAGTGAAAAATATTTTTGTTTTAATAAAATATCTGTGCAAATTTCATACTAATAACATGGTTTGACTTGCTGAAATGTAATGCTGACAGAATTTTGCATAAAATCTAATACATATTACTTTAAGATCATCAAAAAAGGACATCAATTTTTGTAACTAAAATGATAAGTTGGTCATTGCTTTTCACTTACAAGCTGTCTGGCTCCATTAGATCTATTCTTAGAATAAGAAATAGTGTCATGGGCCAGGCGTGGTGGTTCATGCGTATAATCCTAGTTCTTTAGGAGGCTAAGGATGAGAGGATTACTTGAGTCCAAGAGTTTGAGAGCAGCCTGGGCAACACAGTGAGACCTTGTCTCTACTTAAAAAAGAAAAGAAAAGAAAAAAGAAACAGTGTCATGGTAGTTGAGGCATGAATACTGTGGAAAATATTTGTGACAACAATCATGCAACTTACAATTGTGAGAAGATGTGCAAGCACAGATATAAAATGAGCTAACTTTGGATTTGTCACAACTCAAAAGAATGGAAAAAGAAAAACAAAAATGTTTAGAAATGTTCTCAAAGCTATCCTTTTTATATACTCGATTTCACATATGCACATAATTACAAACATTGTAAGTCTTTTATTTTCCTGTTTGAGAAACAGTGATGATCAATTTTATGTGTCAGTTTGGCTGAGTTAAGGGATTCCCAGATATTTAATTTAGCATTATTGCTATGTGTGTCTGTGAATGTGTTTTTGGACGAGATTAACATTTGAATTGGTGGACTAAGTAACGTACATGGCCCTCCCCAGTGTGCACAGGCATCATCCAATTCATTGAGGATCTGAATAGAACAAAAAGACAAAGGAAAGTTGGATTCACCCTTTCGTTGTCTGATGGCTTGAGCTGAAACGTCAATCTCTGCCCTCAGAGTGCCTGATTCTCAGGAATTCAGACTCAGACTCCAATCTACACCATAGACTCTCCAGTTCTTCAGCCTTTGGACTATGCCACCAGTTTTCCTGGTTTTCCAGCTTGCAGATGGCAGATTATGGGACTTCTCAGACTCCATAATTGCATGAAACAATACCATGGTAGAACAAATATCTTGATCTATTTATTGATATACTTATATGTGCCTCCTATTGATATTGTTTCTCTGGAGAACACTAATACAGAAAACATCAAACAGTTTCTAAAAAAATATTTTTAATGTGCCATCAATCCTCAATCATACTTTTCTTATGATACAAAATCATAGGTTTTTTGCTTGTTTGTTTTGTAGAAATGTATGTTGTCAAGGCTAGACTTGAATTCCTGACCTCAAGTGATCCTCTAGCCTCATCCTCTGAAAGTGCTGTGATTACAGGCATGAGCCACCATGCCTGATTACAGCTTTTTTAAGTTCTTGTTTAAGGGGTCCAACTTATAGTAGGCCTTCAGCTTCTTCTTCAATATCTTTTTATTTTATAATGTTTTTATTCAGTTCTTTCTTTTCTTCTTCTCATTTTATCTTTCCCCAATCTCATGTGGTACATTTCTTTTTCCTTCCATTCACTGGAAAATTTTTGAGGACTTACTATATACAAAGATGAATAAGAGAGAGGAGCAATGATGGAAAAGATAGACACACACAGATGTCTTATAACACAAGCTATAAAATGAGTATGAAATAATTTATAAATAAAATAGTGTGGACCTGGAGAATAAAGATTGATTCATTCTTCTGAGAAGGATAGGAGAAGGCCTCTGGGTGGTATTTGGGCTAGGTTGGAAGAAAAGAGTAGAATTCAAGCAGGTAAAAAATGAACGGAAAGGGCATTATGAACAAGAGAGATCATTCAAGTTACAAAGGTGTCAAAGTACATCGATGGGTTTGAGGAGCAGAGATACACCTGTCTGGCACTAGTCTGGAACATGGGAAAGAACTGGTCAAAGATGAGGTTTGTAGAGTTGGTTGCAGTGACATTATGAGGGGCATTGACTGGCAGGCTAAGAATTTTGGACATTGCAGGTAACTGGAAGCATTGAGAGATTTTAATACACAGAGAAACATAAGTATATCTTTAGCAGAAAATTCTGCTGACGGGCAGTATAAAAGATATAGTAGAGAGGCAGAAAGGTCAATAGGGAGAGCATTTCAATACTTTAGGAAGGGAAAATTAGTGACAAAGCTAGGTAATAGGAGCAAGAGTGGAATAGAGATAGATTTAGTTGACTCATTAGTAGAAATAACAGGCCAGTCAATATACTGGAAGTGGATATGAAGATAAGTGAGAAGTCAAACTTGACCCTAAATGATCTAAGAATGGCAATGACATCAAAGATTTAATCAAGCCCGTATATTACCCAGTTCAAGTAGGGACCATTCATATTATAAATGACATTCCCTGAAGTTGTGCGGCACACAGCCTATAGATTCTTTCCTGTAATAAAATAGTGCCATTTCCTATTACTGGCCAATAGAAACTTTAATACACTGATTGATGAGATGGCAAGTAACTTGTATAGTACAGAAAAAAGTAAGAGCATAAAATTTAGGAAACAGCAGATAAATAAGTAAAGTTGAATAATAAATCCAGTGAAGTGACTAGGACTTTATGTTCAAATGTTATTTATATATTAGTTCCCTAAATTGTTTCATTTGCATTACTACAAGAAGCAGTTGTGTGGGACTGACTAATAGCAAGCTTTTAAACTAATGTAATGAACACTATGTCATGGATATACAAAGGAAGGAAATCTGTTTCATGCTCAGAAGGCTGGGAGAAGTCTTCAAGGAGGTTAAATTATAAAAGTCAGGATATGTTTGAAGAACAAGTTTCTGTAGCTGTAACTAAATAAACCCAAGTCTAACCTTGTTTCTTCACCTATAGATTTTTGAAGTAATAAAATATATATTCTGGATATCTTTATAATTGGTGATAATTTTTTTTCTTGATGCAATCAATATGTAAATTCTTACATGGGTCATGAAAAAAATACATACAAAGAATGCTTATTAAGACATTGGAAAAGGTAGAATTAAACTAGCTCCTTTGTAACATATGGGCTAAAGGTATGATAGAAAAATGTCTGATTTTGAATGTATAGTAATTTTAAAAACTAAATTAATAACAATATTGTAATTGCTACCATTTCTTAAGGGGTTACTGTGATGGACACTATGTTAGGTATTTTAGATATATTTTCTCTAATCCTTTTACTAACTTTGCAAGTTAGATATCTTGGTCTTTATTTTATAGAATAGGTAACTGAGGTTCAAAGAGATCCAAAGACATTTAAGATATATTTTCTATATTGAATTCTACCACACATGACTAACTTTCAAAAGTTCACTTATTTTTTTTTTTTTTTTGAGTTGGAGTCTCACTCTGTCACCCAGACTGGAGTGCAGTGGCCCACTCCCGGCCACCGCAGCCTCGACCTGCTGGGCTCCGGTGATCCTACCGCCTCAGCCTTCCAAGTAGCTGGAATTACAGGCTTGTGCTACCACGCCCGGCTGATTTTTTGATTTATTGTAGAGATGAGGTCTCGCTGCCCAGGCGGGTCTCGAACCCACGGGCTCAGGCAATCCACTCACCTCAGCCTCCCAAAGGCACGGGATTACAGGCTGAGCCACCGAGCCCGGCTAAAAGTTCACTTATTGACTATACACCCCATTTGTACAGTTTTACTGTATTTTGGCCTCTCACAAACCTTGACACAAAACTTGAGTCTTTCATTGACTGTCAAAGTATTCCAGTCATACCGGACATGTCATTATTGTTTCTGCTTGCTTTTTTGTTTTGAGTTTTACTGAGTATTTATGGAAACACAGGAAGGTTCGCATTGCACACTGCATAGCAGTTAGTGACAAAAATCCTCAGTGGACATGTGTCTCCTTACACGTTTTCCTGACTGCACCATTAATCTGTATGCATATGGAAAGGAGAGCACAAGATGGGCAGTGTGGGAGGATTCTTCCATTCCCTCTTTCCTTTTCACTTTCAGTCTTCATTCTTAGTGTCCAGTCTTGCTGATTTGAATCTTCTGTGATCCAAGATCTTTCCCCTTTAACTTTTTTTTGTTTGTTTTGAGTTGGAGTATCCCTCTGTTGCCAAGGCTGGAGTGCAGTAGCACACTCACAGCCACTGCAAGCCTCGACCAGTTGTGCTCAGGTGATCCTTCTGCCTCAGCCTTTCAAGTAGCTGGAACAACTGGACTTTTGAATTGTGTTTCTTTTTTAAGCAGTAATATTGAATCTGACTCAGGTCTTCCAAACTTGTGCAGCTGATATTAATTGCATTGTTCCAAAAGTCAGACATGAAGTTTGAAAACTTATTTTTTACTTTATTTTATTATAAAAATGAAAATTTTTATTTTATTGTAACTCAAATTACCTCATGAATTACATTTTTTCACCTGGCAAAAAAAAACTTAAACCTGCCAATTTAATGCAACTCAGTCATCTCTAGTTCTTAAAAGTGATCAGTGAAGGATTTGTGTTTCTTTTGTTGTTTGTTTTAAGTCGGGGCCTCAATCTACACCCAGGATGGAGTGCAGTGGTATGATCCTGGCTCACTGCAGCCTCAACCTCCTGGTCTCAGGTGATCTTTCTGCCTCAGCCTCTCAAGCAGTTGGGACTACAGACCCAAGTCACCATGCATGGCTAATTTTTTAATTTTTTGTAAAGACACTGTGGGCTAGGCTGTTTTTGAACCTGGTCTCAAGCAATCCTCCTGCTTTCACCTCCCAAAGAGCCACTGTGCCAGGCCCCAGGCAGAATTTGAATTTATCAATTCTTTCTTCTCCTTTTGTCTTCGAAGCTTGTTTCATGAGCATTGCTCAACACTTTTGGAAGTTCTGGAATGCTTAGCTGCTTTTCATGCAACATGTTAAGATATGTATGGGGTATGCAAGCTGCCCTGAATTCTATCTTTCTAAATATCTCCCATTGCTATTACTAATCAACTGCTAAAGTACATCCCCTATCAGACTTAGTTTTCAGGATGGTACACCTTGGGAAGCTAGACAGTGGTCTTCTGTGCTCTGGATTTCACCCTGCAAACACAAAACAAAGCAAAAATCTCACTTAACTCACTTAATGGCTGACAAACTAATGTTCTCAGCTCTGGATCCATATATAAATTTTATAATTCCAAGAAAATTTTTCTTTGTCAACTAAACTTGACTCCTATGAATCAAAATGCTTTGGGGTTTAGATTGTCATACCTGAAATATTTTAAAATTCATTTGGCAACTCAATTGATTTCTTTGTTTTAAGATAAGGCCATCCTGCAAGCAAAGGTGGGACATATAAAAAGCTATCTCTGTTGCCCAATTAGTGGGAAAGGGTAATATTTTAAGAAAGAGGGGCAGTAGAGATGAAACACCTCAAAATACTAACTCACAATATTTCATATGCACATAGGAGCTAAACAAATAAAGATTCCTCAGTTCAGTATCTACCCTCCCTAGAAAAAGTGGAAATTAGAAACAATGTTGTTCCTGCTACACAATAATATACTAATAATATTGAGACATAACTTGAATTAATATTCATTTAATGGAGAAACGAAAAAATTACATGTGTGGAAATGCATGTACATTTTCATATGTGTTCCATTTAAACTCTCTGTGTTTGTCAATTTTTATGAACAAGCATATGAGAAGCATTACTATAATTGTCTGGTCCATGCTCTTAGAATGTAAGCTCCATGAGGGCAGATAATGATTAGAATAGGGTCTGGAACATAGTAGGAACTCAATAATTTTTTTTGCATGAATGAATGCTGGAATTTAAATTGATGTCTAATAACCTGGATTTTATTTTGTTTGGCCCACATAGTTTAAATAACAATGACAGCAACACTACCATCACCACGAACAAAAGAGTAGTTGCTTTTCTTCTAACCAATATTTTTAAATTAGATAATTTCATGTAAAAATACATATTTTGATGCTGTTTTGAAAACTCAGGGATATGGCAACACTGAATTTATATTCCTATTTGGTAATGGAACTGAGTAGTATATTTGCTTTCTAGTTCATCACAGTTCCCACTGGTCCTTCATCTCAAATAGCCCACTTCCTTCATTTATATTACCTGTCAGACTGCTACACACACACACAACACAACCTTATATTGAGATATCTATCTACTGTCTGACAGAGTGAAACAAATAGTTCATCAAGAAATGTACATTTTATCCACTTTCTGATTTAATATTTTTGAAATGTGACGTATAAATTTGTTTCCAAAAGGTAAAAATAAGCTTCCCACATAAAAGTTTTAAAAATTCACAAAAATATTCTCCATTATTTACCAATAGGACTTCATTTTTGGAATCCTTCCCAAATGGTTTAGCTTTCCAAAGTCTTCAAGAAAGAGAACAGTATGTCGACTCACCTCTCCAACAATTTTCCTCAGAAGAACTATTTTTCACCTGCCCTCACTTTCTTTCTGCTCTTAAATCTGTCAGTTTATTTGTTCAGCATGTTCTGTGGAGGCATCTTACTTTGATCTGCATACCTTATTGAATGCCCTTGAAGTTTTCTGGGGCTCTTCTTTCAAAATATTATGGTGAAAGGGGTAAGATGTAAGCTCACAACTTACTATTCCTCACAGACTTAATTATGATGCATTTCTATCAGATAGAAAATCAAATTCCCTGAAGTCTAAAGGATAATTTAATGACTTATGTAACTGAATATCAAGGAGTATGGCCAAAACAATGTAACTAGTACTCCACTTCAGCTCTACCTTCTGTTTGATCCACTCCTTTTTCAGATCGTGGTGACCTCCAGTGTCTCTAGGATCTCCTCTTCTAGTGGCAAGATGGCTGCTGCACCTTGATCCTCTTGATCTTCTCAGATAAACAAAATTCCATTAGAGAAGATCACTTGCTTTTCTTCTAACCAGCTCAGAAAAGGCCTAACTTCAATTGGGCCTTGAGCCCATCTCTCAACCAATCATTGTGGAAACGTGAAGTTCTGGGTGGCAAGGATTAAGTAGCATAAGTGTATTCTCCTGGAGTTTAGGAAAGGTTCAGCCTTACGCTAAGCACATAACTTGAGAGTGTAAGGAAGGATAGTTACTCCAAGAGAAATCATGGTACATGTTGTCATAAACAGAGAGGTAAATGATTCCTCAGCAACAAAAGTAACAGATGTTCACTACAGCAATTTTTTTTCTTTTGAGTTGGAGTCTCACTCTGTCGCCCAGACTGGAGTGCAGTGGCAGCTCCTGGCCACCGCAGCCTCGACCTGCTGGGCTCCAGCGATCCTTCCACCTCAGCCTTCCAAGTAGCTGGAACTACAGGCGCACGCTACCACGCCCGGCTGATTTTTTATTTATTGTAGCGATGAGGTCTCGCTGCCCAGGCGGGTCTCAAACCCACGGGCTCAGGCAATCCACTCACCTCAGCCTCCAAAGGCGCGGGATTACAGGCTGAGCCACCGAGCCGGCCGCTACAGAATTTTGATAGTGGGGAAAGAAATTGGGTTACAGTTTCTATTTTTTATTGACATTTTAAACTTATATATAATCTAATTTATTTGGTTATTTATTTATTTTGAGTTGGAGTCTCACTTTGTTACCCAGGCTGGAATGCAATGGCACACTCACGGCCATCCCAGCGTTGGCCTGTTGGGTTCTGGTGATCCTTTCACCTCAGCCTTCCAAGTAGCCGGAACTACAGGCGCACACTACCATGCCTGGCTAATTTTTGATTTATTGTAGAGACAAGGTCTCGCCAATTTGTCTGGGCTGGTCTCGAACCTGCAGGCTTAGGCAATCCACTTGCCTCAGCCTCCAAAAGTGCTGGGATTACAGCCTGAGCCACCAAATTCAGCTTAATCTAATTTATTTAAGATTCTGTTAATTTCTTTCACATCTCAAATTTCAAGGCATTTACTAATTTACTTTATTGTTTGTGATTTCTGGTGATTTAAAATATAAACTTAGCTAGGTGTGGTAGTTCATGTCTGTAATCCCAGCACCTTGGGAGACTGAGGTGGGAGGATTGTTTGACACCAGGAGTTTGAGATCAGCCTGAGCAACATAGCAAGACCTCTTCTCTACGAAAAAAATTTAAAAATTTAGCTGGAGCCGGGCTCGGTGGCTCAGCCTGTAATCTCGTGCCTTTGGGAGGCTGAGGTGAGCGGATTGCCTGAGCCCGTGGGTTCGAGACCTGCCTGGG